>NW_027227863.1:0-78244 GCF_037783145.1 Equus przewalskii | reverse complement strand
CGGAATCACCTCTAGGGCATGCCGGAACCACCTCTCAGACTTGCCGGAACCATGATCCGGACACGCCGGTACCACCTGCCGAGTATGCCGGAACACCTGATCAACTCCCCAGAACCACCTGCTGGACACGCCAGAATCACCTGCCGGCTACGCCAGAACCACTCTGCAGACACTCCGGAAACACCTGCCTGGCATGCCGGAACCATCTCTCAGACGTGCCAGAACCATGTTCCGGACACGCCGGTACCACCTGCCGAGCTCGCCGGAACCACCTGCTGGACACGCCAAATTCACCTGCCGGCTACGCCAGAACCACTCGGCAGACACTCCGGAATCACCTGCCGGGCTGGCTGGAACCACCTTCCGGTCACGCCAACATCACCTTTCAGCTACGCCAGAACCACTTGGCGGACACTCCGGAAACACCTGTCGGGCCGGCCGGAACCACCTCTCAGACGTGTTCAGAACCATGTGCCTGAGATGCCGGAACCACTCCCCGAACAGACCGAAACCACCTGCCAGACCCGCCTGAATCCCCTGGCGAGCACGCCTGATCCACCTGCTCAACTAGCCGGAACCACCTTCCTGACACGCCAAAATCACCTGCCAGGTCTACCAGAACCACTTGGTGGACACTCCGGAATCATCTTCCGGACATGCCAGAACCAGCTCTCAGACACACCAGAACCACGTGCCAGAGACGCCGGAAGCACCAGCTGAGCATGCCTGAGCCACCTGCTCGACTAGCAAGAAACACCTGTCGGACATGCAAAAATCACCAGCCGGGTACGCCAGAACCACGTGGCAGACACTTCAGTATCACCTGTCGGGCATGCCGGAACGACCTCTCAGAGGTTCCCGAACCACATGCCGGACACTCCGGAATCACCTGCCAGGCATGCCGGCACCATCTCTCAGACGTGCCAGAACCATGTTCCGGACACACCAGTACCACCTGTCGAGCTCGCCGGAACCACTTGCTGGACACGCCAAAATCACCTGCTGGCTATGCCAGAACCACTCGGAAGACACTCCGGAATCACCTGCCGGGCTTGCTGGAACCACCTGCTGGTCACGCCAACATCACATTTCAGCTACGCCATAACCACTTGGCGGACACTCCGGAAACTCCTGTCGGGCCGGCCGGAACCACCTGTCAGACGTGCCAGAACCATGTGCCTGAGATGCCGGAACCACACCCCGAACAGACCGAAACCACCTGCCAGACCCGCCTGAACAACCTGCCGAGCACGCCGGAACCACCTACTCGACTCGCCTGAACCACCTACCTGACACGCTAAAATCACCTGCCGGGTATGCCACAACCACTTGGTGGACACTCCGGAATCATCTGCCGGACATGCCAGAACCAGCTCTCAGACACAGCAGAACCACGTGCCAGAGACGCCGGAAGCACCAGCTGAGCATGCCTGAGCCACCTGCTCGACTCGCAAGAAACACCTGTCGGACATGCCAAAATCACCTGCCGGGTATGCCAGAAACACTTGGCGGACACTCCGGAATCACCTGTCGGGCATTCCGGAACCACCTCTCAGACTTGCCAGAACCATGTTTTGGACACTCCGGTACCACCTGCCGAGTATGCCGGAACCAGCTGATCCACTCCCCAGAACCACCTAGTGGACACGCCAAAATAAACTGCCGGCTACGCCAGAACCACTCTTCAGACACTCCGGAATCACATGCCAGGCATTCCGGAACCACCTCTCAGAGGTGCCAGAACCACATGCCGGAGACTCCGGAATCACCTGCCGGGCATGCCGGAACCACCTCTCATATGTGCCAGAACCATATGCCGGACACTCCGGAATCACCTGTCGGGCATGCCGGAACGACCTCTCAGAGGTGCCCGAACCACATGCCGGAGACTCCAGAATCACCTGCCGGGAATGCCGGAACCATGTGTCACACGTGCCACAACCACGTGCCGGAGAGACTGGAAGTACCTGCAGAGCTCGCCGGAACCACCTGCCTGACAGGCCAAAATCATATGCCAGCTACGCCAAAACCACTTGGTGGAAACTCCCGAATCACCTTGAGGGTATGCCGGAACCACGTCATGGACAGACTGCAAAAACCTGCCGGACCTGCCTGAACCACCTGCCGAGCACACTGGAACCACCTGTTCGACTCACCAGAGCCACCTGCCGGACACACCAGAAACACCTGCGGGTTACGCCAGAACCACTTGGAGGACTCACCGGGATCACCTGGCGGGCATGCTGGAACCACCTCTCAGACGTGCCAGAAGCATGTGCCGGACATCCCAGAACCACCTGCCGAGCTCGCCGGAACCACCTGCTGTACATGCCGGAACCACCTGCCTGAAAGGCCAAAATCACCTGCCGGCTATGCCAAAACCACTTGGCAGACACTCCAGAATCACCTGCCGGGCATGCCAGCACAGCCACTCAGAAGTTCCAGAAGCACGTGCCGGACAGGCCGGAACCATCTCCCGGACAGACCAGAAACACAGGAAACACTCGCCGGAACCACCTGCTTGACTCACCAGTACCACCTGATGGACACGCCAAAATCACCTGCCGTCTATCCCAGAATCACTCGGCCGACACTCTGGAACCACCTCCAGGATAGACCGGAACCACCTGACGGACAAGCCGGAACCACCTGCTTGACTCACCAGAACCACCTGACGGACACGCCGAAATCACCAGCCGGCTACGCCACAACCACTTGTCAGACACTCCGGAATCACCTGCCGGGCATGCTGGAACCACCTCTCAGAGGTGCCAAAAACACATGCCGGAGACAGCCGAAGCACCTGCCGAGAATGCCGGAAGTTCCGGATCCACTCCACAGAACCACCTGCAGTACACGCCAAAATCACCTGCAGGCAACGCCAGAACCACTCGGCAGAAAACTCTGGAACCACCTGCAGGACAGACCGGAACCACCTGCCGGACACGCCGGGACCTCCTGCTTGACTCACCTGTCTCACCTCATGGACACGCCCAAATCACCTGCCCGCTACATCAGAACCACTTGGCGGACAAGCTGGAATCACGTGAAGGGCATGCTGACACAACCTCTCAGACGTGCCAGAACCTCGTGCTGGACACCCCAGAACCACCTGCCGTACAGACCGGAACCACCTGCCGGACACGCCGGAACCACCGGCTTGAGTCGCCGGAATCACCACCGGACATGCAAAATCACCTGCCAGCTACGCCAGAACCACGTGGCGAACACTCTGGAATCACCCGCCGGGCATGCCGCAACGACCTCTCAGACATGCCACAACCACATGCCAATGACACCGGAAGCACCTGCCGAGCACGCCGGAACCACCTGCTCGACTCGCCAGAACCACCTGCCAGACACACCAAAATCACCTGTCGGCTACGCCGCATCCAGTTGGTGAACACTTCGGAATCACCTGCCGGGCTGGCTGGAACCACCTGCCGGTCACGCCAACATCACCTGCCAGCTACGCAAGAACCACTTGGCGGACACGCCAAAATCACCTACCAGCTACGCCACAACCAGTTGGTGAACACTTCGGAATCACCTGCCGTTCTGTCTGGAACCTCCTGCCGGTCATGCCAACATCACCTGCCAGCTACGCCAGAACCACTTGGCGGACACTCCGGAAACACCTGTCGGGCCGGCCGGAACCACCTCTCAGACGTGCCAGAACCATGTGCCTGAGATGCCGGAACCACACCCCGAACAGACCGAAACCACCTGCCAGACCCGTCTGAACCACCTGCCGAGCACGCCAGATCCACCTGCTGAGCATGCCGGAACAACCTGCTCGACTCGCTGGAGCCACCTGCCGGACATGCCAAAATCAGCTGCCGGCTATGCCAGAACCACTTGCCGGACACTCCAAAATCACCTGTCTGGCGTGCCGGAACCACCTCTCATACGTACCAGAACCACGTGCAGGAGACGCCGGAAGCACCTGCCAAGCATGCCAGAACCACCTGATCCACTCCCCAGAACCACCTGCTGGACCCGCCTGAACCACCTGCCAGCTACGCGGGAACCACTTGGCGGACACTCCGCAATCACCTGCCGTGCATGCCGGAACCACCCCTCAGACGTGCCTGAAAAACGTGCCGGACACGCCGGAACCACCTCCCGGACTAACCGGAACCACATTTCGGACATTCCTGAACCACCTTACGAGCACGCTGGAACCACCTGCTCGACTCGCTGGAACCATCTGCTGGATACACCAAAATCACCTGCCGGCTACGCCAGAACCACTTGCCGACACTCCGGAATAACCTGCCATTCATCCTGGAACCGCCCCTCAGATGTGCCAGAACCAGGTGCTGGACGCCCCGGACCACTTCCGTGAAAGACTGGAACCACCTGCTGAGCATTCTGGAAACACCTGCTCGACTCCCGGGAACCGCCTCTGGGGAAACTGTCATAGAAATGCAGGTAAAACGGCCTTTCTTGCCAGCCCTTAACTCGACACTTTAGAACTTCTGCTTCTGTCACAATTGCACCTTGCCAACCCGGCTCAGACGAAATGCCTACATCTTCCCCTGAAGCAACTGGGCTGACTCCCAAATGATTGAGCGTCCACATGCTTAGGAGGCGATAGACTGCACGCCTTTTTCCAACCACCATTGTGCACTGCTGGAGAGAGTGTCGGAAAGCAGCTATGTCAGAAAGACCCCTTTGCTCTCAGCCGTGCCCTCCATTGCTCTAGACGTGGAATGCACAATGCACTGGCTCCCGCCCTCAAGGGGCGACAAGCCACAGACCACCTTGCTTCCATCTCTTTAGGAAGCTGAGAAGGAATTCGCTTGCAACAGTGATCTTACAGAGTCCAGGGAACATCTCATACAAAGGCAGCTGAAACGCCGTTTCTTTTCCGCCCTTAACTTGCCGATTTGGAACTTCTGTTTCTGCCACATTTCCACCTTGCCATCCGGGCTCCGACGAAATGCCTACATCTTCCCCTTCAGCAACGGGGACGAGGCCCATATGACTGTGCTTCCACATGCTTAAGAGGAGAGAGACAGGCTTTTTACAATCACGATTGTGCACTGGTGGAGAGAGTGTCAGAAAGCACCTATGTCAGAAAGGTCCCTTTGATCTCAGCCATGCCCTGAATTGCTGTAGAGGAGGAAGGCACAATGCACTGCCTCTGGCTCCACCCCTCAATGGCAGACGAACCACACACCTTCTTGCGTCCAGCTCTTTAGGACGCTGAGAAAGAGCTCGCATTCCATAGTGCTCTTAGAGCGTCCAGGGAACATCTCATACAAAGGCAGCTGAACGCCGTTTCTTCCAGCACTTCACTCGCCGATCTGGAACATCTGCATGTGCCACATTTCCACCTTGTCAAGCCGGCTCAGACGAAATGCCTACAACTTCCCCTTAAGCAATGAGGACGAGGCCCGAATGATTGTGGTTCCACCTGCTTAGTAGGAGAGAGACAATAGGCTGTTAACCAACCGCCCTTGAGCAATGGTTGGGGGAGTGTCAGAAAGCACCAATGTCAGAAAGGGCCCTTTGCTCTCAGCCGTGCCCTCCATTGCTCTAGAGGTGGAGGGCACAAAGCACTGCCTCCATCCTTCAATTGGAGACAAGCCATAAACTGTCTTGCCTCCAGCTCTTTAGGAAGCTGACAAACAACTCGCTTTCCACAGTCCTGTTACAGCAGACCAGGGAACTTCTCATACAAAGGCAGCTCAAATGGCATTTCTTCCCAGCCCTTCACTCGCAGCTTTAGGACTTCTGCTTCTGCCGCAATTCCACCTTGCCAACCCGGCTCAGACGAAATGACTACATCTTCCCCTGAAGCAACTGGGCTGACTCCCAAATGATTGAGCGTCCACGTGCTTAGGAGGCGATAGACTGCACGCCTTTTTCCAACCACCATTGTGCACTGCTGGAGAGAGTGTCGGAAAGCAGCTATGTCAGAAAGACCCCTTTGCTCTCAGCCGTGCCCTTCATTGCTCTAGACGTGGAATGCACAAGGCACTGGCTCCCCCCCTCAAGGGGCGACAAGCCACAGACCATCTTCCTTCCATCTCTTTAGGAAGCTGAGCAAGAACTCGCTTTCAACAGTGCTCTTTCTGTGTCCTGGCAACATCTCATACAAAGGCAGCTGATATGCCATTTCTTTTCAGCGCTTAACTCGCAGATTTGGAACTTCTGCTCCTGCCACATTTCCACCTTGACAACCCGGCTCAGACGAAATGTCTACATCTTCCCCTTCAGCAACGGGGACGAGGCCCAGATGACTGTGCTTCCGCATGCTTAGCAGGAGCAGACAATAGGCTTTTTACAAACCGCCATTGTGCACTGGGTCAGAGAGTGTCAGAATGCACCTATGTCAGAAAGGGCCCTTTGCTCTCAGCCGTGCCCTCCATTGCTCTAGAGGTGGAAGGTACAAAGCACTGCCTCCATCCTTCAATTGGAGACAAGCCAGCAACTGGCCTGCTTCCAGCTCTTGAGGAAGCTGGGAAAGCACTCGCATTCCACAGTGCTCTTACAGCGTCCTGGGAACGTCTCATACAAAGGCAGCTGAACACCGTGTCTTTTCAGCCCTTAACTCACCAATCTGCAACATCTGCTTCTGACGCATTTCCACCTTGCCAACCCGGCTCAGACGAAATGCCTACATCTTCTCCTGAAGCGACTGTGCTGATTCCCAAATGATTGAGCATCCACATGCTTAGGAGGCGATAAACTGCATGCCTGTTTCCAACCACCATTTTACACTGCTTAGAGAGCGTCGGAAAGCAGCTATGTCAGAAAGGCCCCTTTGCTCTCAGCCATGCCCTCCATTGCTCTCGAGGTGGAAGGCACAAGGCACTGGTTCTGGATCCACCCCTCAATGGGAGACAAACCACATCTTGGCCTGCTTCCAGCTCTTTAGGAAGTGGAGAAAAAACTCCCTTTCCACAGTGCTCTTACAGCGTCCTGGGAAAATCTCATACAAAGGAGGCTGAACACCGTTTCTTTTCAGCACTTCACTCGCCAGTCTGGGACATCTGCATCCTGCACGTTTCCACCTTGCCAACCTGGCTCAGACGAAATGCCTACAACTTCCCCTTGAGCAATGGGGATGAGGCCCATAGGATTGTGGTTCCACATGCTGAGGAGGAGAGAGACAATAGGCTTTTAACTAACCAGGAAGTGCAACGGTTGGGAGAGCGTCAGAAAGCACCAATGGCAGAAAGGCCCCTTTACTCTCAGCCGCGCCCTCCATTGCTGTAGAGGTGGAAGGCACAAAGCACTGCCTCCATCCTCCAATGGGAGACAAGCCATAAACTGTCTTGCCTCCAGCTCTTTAGGAAGCTGGGAAAGAACTCGCTTTCCACAGTGCTGTTACAGCATACGAGGAAACTCTCATACAGAGGCAGCTCAAACGCCATTTCTTCCCAGGGCTTAACTGGCCGCTTTAGGAATTCCGCTTCTGCCACAGTTCCAGCTTGCCAACCCGGCTCAGACGAAATGCCTACATCTTCCCCTTAAGCAACGGGGGCGAAGCCCACATGATTGTGCTGCCACATGCTTAGCAGGAGCAGACAATAGGCTTTTTACAAACCGCCATTGTGCACTGGGTCAGAGAGTGTCAGAATGCACCTATGTCAGAAAGGGCCCTTTGCTCTCAGCCGTGCCCTCCATTGCTCTAGAGGTGGAAGGCACAAAGCACTGCCTCCATCCTTCAATTGGAGACAAGCCATAAACTGTCTTGCCTCCAGCTCTTTAGGAAGCTGACAAACAACTCGCTTTCCACAGTCCTGATACAGCAGACAGGGGAACTTCTCATACTAAGGCAGCTCAAATGGCATGTCTTCCCAGCCCTTAACTCACAGCTTTAGGACTTCTGCTTCTGCCGCATTTCCACCTTGCAACCCGGCTCAGACGAAATGCCTACATCTTCCCCTGAAGCGACTGTGCTGATTCCGAAATGATTGAGCATCCACATGCTTAGGAGGCGATAAACTGCATGCCTTTTTCCAACCACCATTTTACACTGCTTAGAGAGCGTCGGAAAGCAGCTATGTCAGAAATGCCCCTTTGCTCTCAGCCATGCCCTCCATTGCTCTCGAGGTGGAAGGCACAAGGCACTGGTTCTGGATCCACCCCTCAATGGGAGACAAACCACATCTTGGCCTGCTTCCTGCTCTTTAGGAAGTGGAGAAGAAACTCCCTTTCCACAGTGCTCTTACAGCGTCCTGGGAACATCTCATACAAAGGAGGCTGAACGCCGTTTCTTTTCAGCACTTCACTCGCCAGTCTGGGACATCTGCATCCTGCACGTTTCCACCTTGCCAACCCGGCTCAGACGAAATGCCTACATCTTCCCCTTGAGCAATGGGGATGAGGCCCATAGGATTGTGGTTCCACATGCTGAGGAGGACAGAGACAATAGGCTTTTAACTAACCACGAAGTGCAACGGTTGGGAGAGTGTCAGAAAGCACCAATGGCAGAAAGACCCCTTTACTCTCAGCCGCGCCCTCCATTGCTGTAGAGGTGGAAGGCACAAAGCACTGCCTCCATCCTTCAATGGGAGACAAGCCATAAACTGTCTTGCCTCCAGCTCTTTATGAAGCTGGGAAGGAACTCGCTTTCCACAGTGCTGTTACAGCATACGAGGACACTCTCATACAGAGGCAGCTCAAACGCCATTTCTTCCCAGTGCTTAACTGGCCGCTTTAGGACTTCCGCTTCTGCCACAGTTCCACCTTGCCAACCCGGCTCAGACGAAATACCTACATCTTCCCCTTAAGCAACGGGGGCGAAGCCCACATGATTGTGCTGCCACATGCTTAGCAGGAGCAGACAATAGGCTTTTTACAAACTGCCACTGTGCACTGGGTCAGAGAGTGTCAGAATGCACCTATGTCAGAAAGGGCCCTTTGCTCTCAGCCGTGCCCTCCATTGCTCTAGAGGTGGAAGGCACAAAGCACTGCCTCCATCCTTCAATTGGAGACAAGCCATAAACTGTCTTGCCTCCAGCTCTTTAGGAAGCTGACAAACAACTCGCTTTCCACAGTCCTGTTACAGAAGACCGGGGAACTTCTCATACAAAGGCAGCTCAAATGGCATTTCTTCCCAGTCCTTAACTCGCAGCTTTAGGACTCCTGCTTCTGCCGCAATTCCACATTGCCAACCCGGCTCAGACGAAATGCCTACATCTTCCCCTGAAGCAACTGGGCTGAGTCCCAAATGATTGAGCGTCCACGTGCTTAGGAGGCGATAGACTGCACGCCTTTTTCCAACCACCATTGTGCACTGCTGGAGAGAGTGTCGGAAAGCAGCTATGTCAGAAAGACCCCTTTGCTCTCAGCCGTGCCCTTCATTGCTCTAGACGTGGAATGCACAATGCACTGGCTCCCCCCCTCAAGGGGCGACAAGCCACAGACCATCTTCCTTCCATCTCTTTAGGAAGCTGAGCAAGAACTCCCTTTCAACAGTGCTCCTTCTGTGTCCTGGCAACATCTCATACAAAGGCAGCTGATATGCCATTTCTTTTCAGCGCTTAACTCGCAGATTTGGAACTTCTGCTCCTGCCACATTTCCACCTTGCCAACCCGGCTCAGACGAAATGTCTACATCTTCCCCTTCAGCAACGGGGACGAGGCCCAGATGACTGTGCTTCCGCATGCTTAGCAGGAGCAGACAATAGGCTTTTTACAAACCGCCATTGTGCACTGGGTCAGAGAGTGTCAGAATGCACCTATGTCAGAAAGGGCCCTTTGCTCTCAGCCGTGCCCTCCATTGCTCTAGAGGTGGAAGGCACAAAGCACTGCCTCCATCCTTCAATTGGAGACAAGCCAGCAACTGGCCTGCTTCCAGCTCTTGAGGAAGCTGGGAAAGCACTCGCATTCCACAGTGCTCTTACAGCGTCCTTGGAACGTCTCATACAAAGGCAGCTGAACACCGTGTCTTTTCAGCCCTTAACTCACCAATCTGCAACATCTGCTTCTGCCGCATTTCCACCTTGCCAACCCGGCTCAGACGAAATGCCTACATCTTCCCCTGAAGCGACTGTGCTGATTCCCAAATGATTGAGCATCCACATGCTTAGGAGGCGATAAACTGCATGCCTTTTTCCAACCACCATTTTACACTGCTTAGAGAGCGTCGGAAAGCAGCTATGTCAGAAAGGCCCCTTTGCTCTCAGCCATGCCCTCCATTGCTCTCGAGGTGGAAGGCACAAGGCACTGGTTCTGGATCCACCCCTCAATGGGAGACAAACCACATCTTGGCCTGCTTCCAGCTCTTTAGGAAGTGGAGAAAAAACTCCCTTTCCACAGTGCTCTTACAGCGTCCTGGGAACATCTCATACAAAGGAGGCTGAACGCCGTTTCTTTTCAGCACTTCACTCGCCAGTCTGGGACATCTGCATCCTGCACGTTTCCACCTTGCCAACCCGGCTCAGACGAAATGCCTACATCTTCCCCTTGAGCAATGGGGATGAGGCCCATAGGATTGTGGTTCCACATGCTGAGGAGGAGAGAGACAATAGGCTTTTAACTAACCACGAAGTGCAACGGTTGGGAGAGTGTCAGAAAGCACCAATGGCAGAAAGACCCCTTTACTCTCAGCCGCGCCCTCCATTGCTGTAGAGGTGGAAGGCACAAAGCACTGCCTCCATCCTTCAATGGGAGACAAGCCATAAACTGTCTTGCCTCCAGCTCTTTAGGAAGCTGGGAAAGAACTCGCTTTCCACAGTGCTGTTACAGCATACGAGGAAACTCTCATACAGAGGCAGCTCAAACGCCATTTCTTCCCTGTGCTTAACTGGCCGCTTTAGGACTTCCGCTTCTGCCACAGTTCCACCTTGCCAACCCGGCTCAGACGAAATGCCTACATCTTCCCCTTCAGCAACGGGGACGAAGCCCACATGATTGTGCTTCCACATGCTTAGCAGGAGCAGACAATAGGCTTTTTACAAACCGCCATTGTGCACTGGGTCAGAGAGTGTCAGAATGCACCTATGTCAGAAAGGGCCCTTTGCTCTCAGCCGTGCCCTCCATTGCTCTAGAGGTGGAAGGCACAAAGCACTGCCAATGACCCCGGAAGCACCAGCCGAGCACGCCGGAACCACCTGCTCGACTCGCCAGAACCACCTGCCGATCACGCAAAAATCACCTGCCGGCTACGATACAACCAGTTGGTGAACACTTTGGAATCACCTGCCAGGCTTGCTGGAACCACCTGCCAGTCATGCCAAAATCACCTGCCAACTACGCCAGAACCGCTTGGCGGACACTGCGGAAACACCTGTTGGGCCGGCTGGAACCACATCTCAGACGTGCCAGAAACGTGTTCATGAGATGCTGGAACCACACCCCGAACAGACGGATACCACCTGCCAGAACCGCCTGAACCACCTGCCGAGCACGCCGGAACCACCTGCTCGACTCGCCGGTACCACCTCCCTGACACGCCAAAATCACCTGCTGGGTATTCCAGAACCACTTGGCGGACACTCCGGAATCATCTGCCGGACATGCCGCAACCAGCTCTCAGACACACCAGAACCAAGTGCCGGAGACGCCGGAAGCACCTGCCGAGCATGCCGGAGCCACCTGCTCGACTCGCCAGAAACACCTGCCGGACACTCCAAAATCACCTGCCGGGTATGCCAGAACCACCTGGCGGACACTACGGAATCACCTGCCGCGCATGCCGGAAGCACGTGCCAGACACGCCGCAAACACCTACCGGACAGACCGGAACCACCTGCCAAGAACGCCGGAGCCACCTGTTCGACTCGCTGGAACCACCTGCCGGACAGGCCAATATCAACTGCTGGCTATGCCAGAACCACCTGGGGGACAGTCCGGGATCACCTGCCAGCCATGGCGGAACCACCTCTCAGACGTACCAGAACCACCTGCCGGAGAAGCTGGAAACACGTCCTGGACAGACTGGAACCACGTGACGGCCATGCCTGAACCACCTGCCGAGCACGGCGGAACCACCTGCCGGACACACCAAAATCACCTGCGGGCTACACCAGAACCACTTGGACGACTCTCCGAAATGACCTGCCGGGCATGTTGGAACCACCTCTCAGACGTGCCAGAAGCACGTGGCGGACAGTCCGGAATCACCTGTTGGGCATACGCAACCACCTCTGAGACGTACCAGAACCACGTGCCGTGCACGCCGGAACCACCTACCGGACAGACCGGAATCAACTTTTGGGCATGCCGGAACCACCAGTCAGATGTGCCAGAAACACGTGCCGGAGACGCCGGAAGCACCTGGCGAGCACGTCGCAACCACCTGCTCAACTCGCCTGAACCACCTGCCGGACACGCCAAAATCACCTGCCCGCTACACCAGCACCACTTCGGGGACAAGCCGGAATCACGTGAGGGGCATGCCGGCACAGCCTCTCAGACTGAACCTCGTGCCGGACACCACAGAACCACCTGCCTTACAGACCGGAACCACCTGCCGGACGCGCTGGAACCACCGGCTCGACCCGCCGGAACGACCGCTGGACATGCAAACTCACCTGCTGGCTACGCCGGAAACACTTGGCGAACACTCCGGAATCACCTGCCGGGCATGCCGGAACCACCTCTCAGATATGCCAGAACCACGTGCCAATGACCCCAGAAGCACCTGCCGAGCACGCCGGAACCACCTGCTCGACTCGCCAGAAACACCTGCCGGACACGCCAAAATCACCTGCCGGGTACGCCAGAACCACCTGGCAGTCACTCCGAAATCACCTGTCGCGCATGCCGGAACCACCTCTCTGACGTGCCGGAAGCACGTGCCGGACACGCCGGAATCACCTACCGGACAGAACGGAACCACCTGCCGAGAACGCCGGAGCCACCTGTTCGACTCGCTGAAACCACCTGCCAGACATGCCAATATCAACTGCTGGCTATGCCAGAACCACCTGGGGGACGGTCCGGAATCACCTGCCAGCCCTGGCGGAACCACCTCTCAGACATACCAGAACCACCTGCCGGAGAAGCTGGAAACACGTCCTGGACAGTCTGGAACCACCTGCCGGCCAAGCCTGAACCACCTGCCAAGCACAACGGAACAACCTGCCGGACACGCCAAAATCACCTGCCGGGTATGCCAGAACCACCTGGCGGACACTACGGAATCACCTGCCGCGCATGCCGGAAGCACGTGCCAGACACGCCGCAAACACCTACCGGACAGACCGGAACCACCTGCCAAGAACGCCGGAGCCACCTGTTCGACTCGCTGGAACCACCTACCGGACCGACCGGAATCACCTTTCGGGCATGCCGGAACCACCTGTCAGATGTGCCAGAAACACGTGCCGGAGACGCCGGAAGCACCTGCCAAGCACGTTGGAACCACCTGCTCAACTCGCCTGAACCACCTGCCGGACATGCCAAAATCACCTGCCGACTATGCCAGAACCACTTGGCGAACACTCCGGAATCACTTGCCGGGCATGCAGGAACCACCTCTCCGTCATGCCAGAACCCCGTGCCAATGACCCCGGAAGCACCAGCCGAGCACGCCGGAACCACCTGCTCGACTCGCCAGAACCACCTGCCGATCACGCAAAAATCACCTGCCGGCTACGCCACAACCAGTTGGTGAACACTTTGGAATCACCTGCCAGCCTTGCTGGAACCACCTGAAGGTCACGCCAAAATCACCTGCCAACTACGCCAGTACCACTTGGCGGACACTGTGGAAACACCTGTCGGGCCGGCTGGAACCACATCTAGACGTGCCAGAAACGTGTTCATGAGATGCTGGAACCACACCCCGAACAGACGGATACCACCTGCCAGAACCGCCTGAACCACCTGCCGAGCACGCCGGAACCACCTGCTCGACTCACCGGTACCACCTCCCTGACACGCCAAAATCACCTGCTGGGTATGACAGAACCACTTGGCGGACACTCCGGAATCATCTGCCGGACATGCCGGAACCAGCTCTCAGACACACCAGAACCAAGTGACGGAGACGCCGGAAGCACCTGCCGAGCATGCCGGACAGTCCAATATCAACTGCTGGCTATGCCAGAACCACCTGGGGGACAGTCCGGGATCACTTGCCAGCCATGGCGGAACCACCACTCAGACGTACCAGAACCAACTGCCGGAGAAGCTGGAAACACGTCCTGGACAGACTGGAACCACGTGACGGCCATGCCTGAACCACCTGCCGAGCACGGCGGAACCACCTGCCGGACACGCCAAAATCTCCTGCGGGCTACGCTAGAACCACTTGGACGACTCTCCGAAATGACCTGCCGGGCATGTTGGAACCACCTCTCAGACGTGCCAGAAGCACGTGGGGGACAGTCCGGAATCACCTGTTGGGCATACGCAACCACCTCTGAGACGTACCAGAACCACGTGCCGTGCACGCCGGAACCACCTACCGGACAGACCGGAATCACCTTTTGGGCATGCCGGAACCACCAGTCAGATGTGCCAGAAACACGTGCCGGAGACGCCGGAAGCACCTGCCGAACACGTCGCAACCACCTGCTCAACTCGCCTGAACCACCTGCCGGACACGCCAAAATCACCTGCCCGCTACACCAGCACCACTTCGGGGACAAGCCGGAATCACGTGAGGGGCATGCCGGCACAGCCTCTCAGACTGAACCTCGTGCCGGACACCACAGAACCACCTGCCGGACAGACCGGAACCACCTGCCGGACACGCCGGAACCACCGGCTCGACCCGCCGGAACGACCGCTGGACATGCAAACTCACCTGCCGGCTACGCCGGAAACACTTGGCGAACACTCCGGAATCACCTGCCGGGCATGCCGGAACCACCTCTCAGATATGCCAGAACCACGTGCCAATGACTCCGGAAGCACCTGCCGAGCACGCCGGAACCACCTGCTCGACTCGCCAGAACCACCTGCCGGACACGCAAAAATCACCTGCCGGCTATGCCACAACCAGCTGGGGAACACTTCGGAATCACCTGCTGTGCATGCTGGAACAACCTGCCGGTCATGCCAAAATCACCTGCCAACTACGCCAGTACCACTTGGCGGACACTCCAGAATCATCTGCCGGACATGCCGGAACCAGCTCTCAGACACACCAGAACCACGTGCCGGAGACGCCGGAAGCACGTGCCGAGCATGCCGGAGCCACCTGCTCGACTCGCCAGAAACACCTGCCGGACACGCCAAAATCACCTGCCGGGTACGCCAGAACCACCTGGCGGACACTCCGAAATCACCTGTCGCGCATGCCGGAACCACCTCTCAGACGTGCCGGAAGCACGTGCCGGACGCGCCGGAATCACCTACCGGACAGACCGGAACCACCTGCCGAGCACGCCGGAGCCACCTGTTCGACTCGCTGGAACCACCTGCCGGACAGGCCAATATCAACTGCTGGCTATGCCAGAACCACCTGGGGGACGGTCCGGAATCACCTGCCAGCCATGGCGGAACCACCTCTCAGACGTACCAGAACCACCTGCCGGAGAAGCTGGAAACACGTCCTGGACAGTCTGGAACCACCTGCCGGCCAAGCCTGAACCACCTGCCAAGCACAACGGAACAACCTGCCAGACACGCCAAAATCACCTGCGTGTTATGGCAGAACCACTTGGAGGACTCTCTGGGATGACCTGCCGGGCATGCCGGAACCACCTCTCAGACGTGCCAGAACCATGTGGCGGACAGTCCGGAATGACCTGTTGGGCATGCGCAACCACCAGTGAGACGTACCAGAACCACATGCCGTGCAGGCTGGAACCACCTACCGGACAGACCGGAATCACCTTTCGGGCATGCCGGAACCACCTGTCAGATGTGCCAGAAACACGTGCCGGAGACGCCGGAAGCACCTGCCAAGCACGTTGGAACCACCTGCTCAACTCGCCTGAACCACCTGCCGGACATGCCAAAATCACCTGCCGACTATGCCAGAACCACTTGGCGAACACTCCAGAATCACTTGCCGGGCATGAGGGAACCACCTCTCACACATGCCAAAACCCCGTGCCAATGACCCCGGAAGCACCAGCCGAGCACGCCGGAACCACCTGCTCGACTCGCCAGAACCACCTGCCGATCACGCAAAAATCACCTGCCGGCTACGCCACAACCAGTTGGTGAACACTTTGGAATCACCTGCCAGCCTTGCTGGAACCACCTGCCGGTCATGCCAAAATCACCTGCCAACTACGCCAGAACCGCTTGGCGGACACTGCGGAAACACCTGTCGGGCCGGCTGGAACCACATCTCAGACCTGCCAGAAACGTGTTCATGAGATGCTGGAACCACACCCCGAACAGACGGATACCACCTGCCAGAACCGCCTGAACCATCTGCCGAGCACGCCGGAACCACCGGCTCGACTCACCGGTACCACCTCCCTGACACGCCAAAATCACCTGCTGCGTATGCCAGAACCACTTGGCGGACACTCCGGAATCATCTGCCGGACATGCCGCAACCAGCTCTCAGACACACCAGAACCAAGTGCCGGAGACGCCGGAAGCACCTGCCGAGCATGCCGGAGCCACCTGCTCGACTCGCCAGAAACACCTGCCGGACACGCCAAAATCACCTGCAGGGTAGGCCACAACCACCTGGCGGACACTACGGAAGCACCTGCCGCGCATGCCGGAAGCACGTGCCAGACACGCCGCAAACTCCTACCGGACAGACCGGAACCACCTGCCGAGCACGCCGGAGCCACCTGTTCGACTCGCTGGAACCACCTGCCGGACAGGCCAATATCAACTGCTGGCTATGCCAGAACCACCTGGGGGAAGGTCCGGAATCACCTGCCAGCCATGGCGGAACCACCTCTCAGACGTACCAGAACCACCTGCCGGAGAAGCTGGAAACACGTCCTGGACAGACTGGAACCACGTGACGGCCATGCCTGAACCACCTGCCGAGCACGGCGGAACCACCTGCCGGACACGCCAAAATCACCTGCGGGCTACGCCAGAACCACTTGGACGACTCTCTGGGATGACCTGCCGGGCTTGCCGGAACCACCTCTCAGACGTGCCAGAACCATGTGGCGGACAGTCCGGAATCACCTGTTGGGCATGCGCAACCACCTCTGAGACGTACCAGAACCACATGCCGTGCCGGCTGGAACCACCTACCGGACAGACCGGAATCACCTTTCGGGCATGCCGGAACCACCTGTCAGATGTGCCAGAAACACGTGCCGGAGACGCCGGAAGCACCTGCCAAGCACGTTGGAACCACCTGCTCAACTCGCCTGAAACACCTGCCGTACATGCCAAAATCACCTGCCTACTATGCCAGAACCACTTGGCGAACACTCCGGAATCACTTGCCGGGCATGCAGGAACCACCTCTCAGACATGCCAGAACCCCGTGCCAATGACCCCGGAAGCACCAGCCGAGCACGCCGGAACCACCTGCTCGACTCGCCAGAACCACCTGCCGATCACGCAAAAATCACCTGCCGGCTACGCCACAACCAGTTGGTGAACACTTTGGAATCACCTGCCAGCCTTGCTGGAACCACCTGCCGGTCATGCCAAAATCACCTGCCAACTACGCCAGTACCCCTTGGCGGACACTGTGGAAACACCTGTCGGGCCGGCTGGAACCACATCTCAGACGTGCCAGAAACGTGTTCATGAGATGCTGGAACCACACCCCGAACAGACGGATACCACCTGCCAGAACCGCCTGAACCACCTGCCGAGCACGCCGGAACCACCTGCTCGACTCACCGGTATCACCTCCCTGACACGCCAAAATTACTTGCTGTGTATGCCAGAATCACTTGGCGGACACTCCGGAATCATCTGCCGGACATGCCGGAACCAGCTCTCAGACACACCAGAACCAAGTGCCGGAGACGCCGGAAGCACCTGCCGAGCATGCCGGAGCCACCTGCTCGACTCGCCAGAAACACCTGCCGGAGAGTCCAATATCAACTGCTGGCTATGCCAGAACCACCTGGGGGACAGTCCGGGATCACCTGCCAGCCATGGCGGAACCATCTCTCAGACGTACCAGAACCACCTGCCGGAGAAGCTGGAAACACGTCCTGGACAGACTGGAACCACGTGACGGCCATGCCTGAACCACCTGCCGAGCACGGCGGAACCACCTGCCGGACACGCCAAAATCACCTGCGGGCTACGCCAGAACCACTTGGACGACTCTCCGAAATGACCTGCCGGGCATGTTGGAACCACCTCTCAGACGTGCCAGAAGCACGTGGCGGACAGTCCGGAATCACCTGTTGGGCATACGCAACCACCTCTGACACGTACCAGAACCACGTGCCGTGCACGCCGGAACCACCTACCGGACAGACCGGAATCAACTTTTGGGCATGCCGGAACCACCAGTCAGATGTGCCAGAAACACGTGCCGGAGACGCCGGAAGCACCTGCCGAACACGTCGCAACCACCTGCTCAACTCGCCTGAACCACCTGCCGGACACGCCAAAATCACCTGCCCGCTACACCAGCACCACTTCGGGGACAAGCCGGAATCACGTGAGGGGCATGCCGGCACAGCCTCTCACACTGAACCTCGTACCGGACACCACAGAACCACCTGCCGGACAGACCGGAACCACCTGCCGGACACGCCGGAACCACCGGCTCGACCCGCCGGAACGACCGCTGGACATGCAAACTCACCTGCCGGCTACGCCGGAAACACTTGGCGAACACTCCGGAATCACCTGCCGGGCATGCAGGAAACACCTCTCAGATATGCCAGAACCACATGCCAATGACCCCGGAAGCACGTGCCGAGCACGCCGGAACCACCTGCTCGACTCGCCAGAACCACCTGCCGGACACGCAAAAATCACCTGCCGGCTACGCCACAACCCGTTGGGGAACACTTCGGAATCACCTGCCGGGCTTGCTGGAACCACCTGCCGGTCATGCCAAAATCACCTGCCAACTACGCCAGTACCACTTGGCGGACACTGTGGAAACACCTGTCGGGCCGGCCGGAACCACATCTCAGACGTGCCAGAACCATGTGCATGAGATGCTGGAACCACACCCCGAACAGACGGAAAACACCTGCCAGACCCGTCTGAACAACCTGCCGAGCACGCCGGAGCCACCTGCTCGACTCGCCGGAACCACCTACCTGACATGCCCAAATCACCAGCCGGGTATGCCAGAACCACTTGGCGGACACTCCGGAATCATCTGCCGGACATGCCGGAACCAGCTCTCAGACACACCAGAACCACGTGGCGGAGATGCCGGAGGCACCTGCCGAGCATGCCGGAGCCACCTGCTCGACTCGCCAGAAACACCTGCCAGACACGCCAAAATCACCTGCCGGGTACGCCACAACCACCTGGCGGAGACTACGGAATCACCTGCCGCGCATGCCAGAAGCACGTGCCAGACACGCCGCAAACAACTACCGGACAGACCGGAACCACCTGCCAAGAACGCCGGAGCCACCTGTTCGACTCGCTGGAACCACCTGCCGGACAGGCCAATATCAACTGCTGGCTATGCCAGAACCACCTGGGGGACAGTCTGGGATCACCTGCCAGCCATGGCGGAACCACCTCTCAGACGTACCGGAACCACCTGCTGGAGAAGCTGGAAACACGTCCTGGACAGACTGGAACCACGTGACGGCCATGCCTGAACCACCTGCCGAGCACGGCGGAACCACCTGCCGGACACGCCAAAATCACCTGCGGGCTACGCCAGAACCACTTGGACGCCTCTCCGAAATGACCTGCCGGGCATGTTGGAACCACCTCTCAGACGTGCCAGAAGCACGTGGCGGACAGTCCGGAATCACCTGTTGGGCATACGCAACCACCTCTGACACGTACCAGAACCACGTGCCGTGCACGCCGGAACCACCTACCGGACAGACCGGAATCAACTTTTGGGCATGCCGGAACCACCAGTCAGATGTGCCAGAAACACGTGCCGGAGACTCCGGAAGCACCTGCCGAGCACGTCGCAACCACGTGCTCAACTCGCCTGAACCACCTGCCGGACACGCCAAAATCACCTGCCCGCTACACCAGCACCACTTCGGGGACAAGCCGGAATCACGTGAGGGGCATGCCGGCACAGCCTGTCAGACTGAATCTCGTGCCGGACACCACAGAACCACCTGCCGGACAGACCGGAAACACCTGCCGGACACGCCGGAAACACCGGCTCGACCCGCCGGAACGACCGCTGGACATGCAAACTCACCTGCCGGCTACGCCGGAAACACTTGGCGAACACTCCGGAATCACCTGCCGGGCATGCCGGAAGGACGTGGCAGACACGCCGCAAACACCTACCGGACAGACCGGAACCACCTGCCAAGAACGCCGGAGCCACCTGTTCGACTCGCTGGAACCACCTGCCGGACAGGCCAATATCAACTGCTGGCTATGCCAGAACCACCAGGGGGACAGTCCGGGATCACCTGCCAGCCATGGCGGAACCACCTCTCAGACGTACCAGAACCACCTGCCGGAGAAGCTGGAAACACGTCCTGGACAGACTGGAACCACGTGACGGCCATGCCTGAACCACCTGCCGAGCACGGCCGAACCACCTGCCGGACGCGCCAAAATCACCTGCGGGCTACGCCAGAACCACTTGGACGACTCTCCGAAATGACCTGCCGGGCAGGTTGGAACCACCTCTCAGACGTGCCAGAAGCACGTGGCGGACAGTCCGGAATCACCTGTTGGGCATACGCAACCACCTCTGACACGTACCAGAACCACGTGCCGTGCACGCCGGAACCACCTACCGGACACGCCGGAACCACCGGCTCGACCCGCCGGAACGACCGCTGGACATGCAAAATCACCCGCCGGCTACGCCGGAAAGACTTGACGAACACTCCGGAATCACCTGCCGGGCATGCCGGAACCACCTCTCAGATATGCCAGAACCACGTGCCAATGACCCCGGAAGCACCTGCCGAGCACGCCGGAACCACCTGCTCGACTCGCCAGAACCACCTGCCGGACACGCAAAAATCACCTGCCGGCTACGCCACAACCAGTTGGGGAACACTTCGGAATCACCTGCCGGGCTTGCTGGAACCACCTGCCGGTCATGCCAAAATCACCTGCCAACTACGCCAGTACCACTTGGCGGACACTGTGGAAACACCTGTCGGGCCGGCCGGAACCACATCTCAGACGTGCCAGAACCATGTGCATGAGATGCTGGAACCACACCCCGAACAGACGGAAAACACCTGCCAGACCCGTCTGAACAACCTGCCGAGCACGCCGGAGCCACCTGCTCGACTCGCCGGAACCACCTACCTGACATGCCCAAATCACCAGCCGGGTATGCCAGAAGCACTTGGCGGACACTCCGGAATCATCTGCCGGACATGCCGGAACCAGCTCTCAGACACAGCAGAACCACGTGCCGGAGACGCCGGAAGCACCTGCCGAGCATGCCGGAGCCACCTGCTCGACTCGCCAGAAACACCTGCCGGACACGCCAAAATCACCTGCCGGGTACGCCAGAACCACCTGGCGGACACTCCGAAATCACCTGTCGCGCATGCCGGAACCACCTCTCAGACGTTCCGGAAGCACGTGCCGGACACGCCGGAATCACCTACCGGACAGACCGGAACCACCTGCCGAGCACGCCGGAGCCACCTGTTCGACTCGCTGGAACCACCTGCCGGACAGGCCAATATCAACTGCTGGCTATGCCAGAACCACCTAGGGGATGGTCCGGAATCACCTGCCAGCCATGGCGGAACCACCTCTCAGACGTACCAGAACCACCTGCCGGAGAAGCTGGAAACACGTCCTGGACAGTCTGGAACCACCTGCCGGCCAAGCCTGAACCACCTGCCAAGCACAACGGAACAACCTGCCAGACACGCCAAAATCACCTGCGTGTTATGCCAGAACCACTTGGAGGACTCTCTGGGATGACCTGCCGGGCATGCCGGAACCACCTCTCAGACGTGCCAGAACCATGTGGCGGACAGTCCGGAATCACCTGTTGGGCATGCGCAACCACCTCTGAGACGTACCAGAACCACATGCCGTGCAGGCTGGAACCACCTACCGGACAGACCGGAATCACCTTTCGGGCATGCCGGAACCACCTGTCAGATGTGCCAGAAACACGTGCCGGAGACGCCGGAAGCACCTGCCAAGCACGTTGGAACCACCTGCTCAACTCGCCTGAACCACCTGCCGGACATGCCAAAATCACCTGCCGACTATGCCAGAACCACTTGGCGAACACTCCGGAATCACTTGCCGGGCATGCAGGAACCACCTCTCAGACATGCCAGAACCCCGTGCCAAAGACCCCGGAAGCACCAGCCGAGCACGCCGCAACCACCTGCTCGACTCGCCAGAACCACTTGCCGGACACGGAAAAATCACCTGCCGGCTACGCCACAACCAGTTGGGGAACACTTCGGAATCACCTGCCGGGCTTGCTGGAACCACCTGCCGGTCATGCCAAAATCACCTGCCAACTACGCCAGTACCACTTGGCGGACACTGTGGAAACACCTGTCGGGCCGGCCGGAACCACATCTCAAACGTGCCAGAACCATGTGCATGAGATGCTGGAACCACACCCCGAACAGACGGAAAACACCTGCCAGACCCGTCTGAACAACCTGCCGAGCACGCCGGAACCACCTGCTCGACTCACCGGTACCACCTCCCTGACACGCCAAAATCACCTACTGGGTATGCCAGAATCACTTGGCGGACACTCCGGAATCATGTGCCGGACATGCCGGAACCAGCTCTCAGACACACCAGAACCAAGTGCCGGAGACGCCGGAAGCACCTGCCGAGCACGCCGCAGCCACCTGCTCGACTCGCCGGAACCACCTACCTGACATGCCAAAATCACCGGCCGGGTATGCCAGAACCACTTGGCGGACACTCCGGAATCATCTGCCGGACATGCCGGAACCAGATCTCAGACACACCAGAACCACGTGCCGGAGACGCCGGAAGCACCTGCCGAGCATGCCGGAGCCACCTGCTCGACTCGCCAGAAACACCTGCCGGACACCACAAAATCAACTGCCGGGTACGCCAGAACCACCTGGCGGACACTCCGAAATCACCTGTCGCGCATGCCGGAACCACCTCTCAGACGTGCCGGAAGCAAGTGCCAGACATGCCGGAATCACCTACCGGACAGACTGGAACCACCTGCCGAGCACGCCGGAGCCACCTGTTCGACTCGCTGGAACCACCTGCCGGACACGCCGGAACCACCGGCTCGACCCGCCGGAACGACCGCTGGACATGCAAACTCACCTGCCGGCTACGCCGGAAACACTTGGCGAACACTCCGGAATCACCTGCCGGGCATGCCGGAACCACCTCTCACATATGCCAGAACCACGTGCCAATGACCCCGGAAGCACCTGCCGAGCACGCCGGAACCACCTGCTCGACTCGCCAGAAACACCTGCCGAACACGCCAAAATCACCTGCCGGGTACGCCAGAACCACCTGGCGGACACTCCGAAATCACCTGTCGCGCATGCCGGAACCACCTCTCAGACGTGCCGGAAGCACGTGCCGGACACGCCGGAATCACCTACCGGACCGACCGGAACCACCTGCCGAGCACGCCGGAGCCACCTGTTCGACTCGCTGGAACCACCTGCCGGACAGGCCAATATCAACTGCTGGCTATGCCAGAACCACCTGGGGGACGGTCCGGAATCACCTGCCAGCCATGGCGGAACCACCTCTCAGACGTACCAGAACCACCTGCCGGAGAAGCTGGAAACACGTCCTGGACAGTCTGGAACCACCTGCCGGCCAAGCCTGAACCACCTGCCAAGCACAACGGAACAACCTGCCAGACACGCCAAAATCACCTGCGTGTTATGCCAGAACCACTTGGAGGACTCTCTGGGATGACCTGCCGGGCATGCCGGAACCACCTCTCAGACGTGCCAGAACCATGTGGCGGACAGTCCGGAATCACCTGTTGGGCATGCGCAACCACCTCTGAGACGTACCAGAACCACATGCCGTGCAGGCTGGAACCACCTACCGGACAGACCGGAATCACCTTTCGGGCATGCCGGAACCACCTGTCAGATGTGCCAGAAACACGTGCCGGAGACGCCGGAAGCACCTGCCAAGCACGTTGGAACCACCTGCTCAACTCGCCTGAACCACCTGCCGGACATGCCAAAATCAGCTGCCGACTATGCCAGAACCACTGGCGAACACTCCGGAATCACTTGCCAGGCTTGCAGGAACCACCTCTCAGACATGCCAGAACCCCGTGCCAATGACCCCGGAAGCACCAGCCGAGCACGCCGGAACCACCTGCTCGACTCGCCAGAACCACCTGCCGATCACGCAAAAATCACCTGCCGGCTACGCCACAACCAGTTGGTGAACACTTCGGAATCACCTGCCAGGCTTGCTGGAACCACCTGCCGGTCATGAAAAAATCACCTGCCAATTACGCCAGAACCGCTTGGCGGACACTGCGGAAACACCTGTCGGGCCGGCAGGAACCACATCTCAGACGTGCCAGAAACGTGTTCATGAGATGCTGGAACCACACCCCGAACAGACGGATACCACCTGCCAGAACCGCCTGAACCACCTGCCGAGCACGCCGGAACCACCTGCTCGACTCACCGGTACCACCTCCCTGACACGCCAAAATCACCTGCTGGGTATGCCAGAATCACTTGGCTGACACTCCGGAATCATCTGCCGGATATGCCGGAACCAGCTCTCAGACACACCAGAACCTAGTGCCGGAGACGCCGGAAGCACCTGCCGAGCATGCCGGAGCCACCTGCTCGACTCGCCAGAAACACCTGCCGGACACACCAAAATCACCTGCCGGGTATGCCAGAACCACCTGGCGGACACTACGGAATCACCTGCCGCGCATGCCGGAAGCACGTGCCAGACACGCCGCAAACACCTACCGGACAGACCGGAACCACCTGCCAAGAACGCCGGAGCCACCTGTTCGACTTGCTGGAACCACCTGCCGGACAGGCCAATATCAACTGCTGGCTATGCCAGAACCACCTGGGGGACAGTCCGGGATCACCTGCCAGCCATGTCGGAACCACCACTCAGACGTAAAAGAACCACCTGCCGGAGAAGCTGGAAACACGTCCTGGACAGACTGGAACCACGTGACGGCCATGCCTGAACCACCTGCCGAGCACGGCGGAACCACCTGCCGGACACGCCGAAATCACCTGCGGGCTACGCTAGAACCACTTGGACGAGTCTCCGAAATGACCTGCCGGGCATGTTGGAACCACCTCGCAGACGTGCCAGAAGCACGTGGCGGACAGTCCGGAATCACCTGTTGGGCATACGCAACCACCTCTGACACGTACCAGAACCACGTGCCGTGCACGCCGGAACCACCTACTGGACAGACCGGAATCAACTTTTGGGCATGCCGGAACCACCAGTCAGATGTGCCAGAAACACGTGCCGGAGACGCCGGAAGCACCTGGCGAGCACGTCGCAACCACCTGCTCAACTCGCCTGAACCACCTGCCGGACACGCCAAAATCACCTGCCCGCTACACCAGCACCACTTCGGGGACAAGCTGGAATCACGTGAGGGGCATGCCGACACAGCCTCTCATACTGAACCTCGTGCCGGACACCACAGATCCACCTGCCGGACAGACCGGAACCACCTGCCGGACACGCCGGAACCACCGGCTCGACCCGCCGGAACGACCGCTGGACATGCAAAATCACCTGCCGGCTACGCCGGAAACACTTGGCGAACACTCCGGAATCACCTGCCGGGCATGCCGGAACCACCTCTCAGATATGCCAGAACCACGTGCCAATGACCCCGGAAGCACCTGCCGAGCACGCCGGAACCACCTGCTCGACTCGCCAGAACCACCTGCCGGACACGCAGAAATCACCTGCCGGCTACGCCACAACCAGTTGGGGAACACTTCGGAATCACCTGCCGGGCTTGCTGGAACCACCTGCCGGTCATGCCAAAATCACCTGCCAACTACGCCAGTACCACTTGGCGGACACTGTGGAAACACCTGTCGGGCCGGCTGGAACCACATCTCAGACGTGCCAGAACCATGTGCATGAGATGCTGGAACCACACCCCGAACAGACGGAAAACACCTGCCAGACCCGTCTGAACAACCTGCCGAGCACGCCGGAGCCACCTGCTCGACAGGCCGGAACCACCTACCTGACACGCCAAAATCACCTGCTGGGTATGCCAGAACCACTTGGCGGACACTCCGGAATCATCTGCCGGACATGCCGGAACCAGCTCTCAGACACACCAGAACCAAGTGCCGGAGACGCCGGAAGCACCTGCCGAGCATGCTGGAGCCACCTGCTCGACTCGCCAGAAACACCTGCCGGACACGCCAAAATCACCCGCCGGGTATGCCAGAACCACCTGGCGGACACTACGGAGTCACCTGCCGCGCATGCCGGAAGCACGTGCCAGACACGCCGCAAACACCTACCGGACAGACCGGAACCACCTGCCAAGAACGCCGGAGCCACCTGTTCGACTCGCTGGAACCACCTGCCGGACAGGCCAATATCAACTGCTGGCTATGCCAGAACCACCTGGGGGACAGTCCGGGATCACCTGCCAGCCATGGCGGAACCACCTCTCAGACGTACCAGAACCACCTGCCGGAGAAGCTGGAAACACGTCCTGGACAGACTGGAACCACGTGACGGCCATGCCTGAACCACCTGCCGAGCACGGCGGAACCACCTGCCGGACACGCCAAAATCACCTGCGGGCTACGCCAGAACCACTTGGACGACTCTCCGAAATGACCTGCCGGGCATGTTGGAACCACCTCTCAGACGTGCCAGAAGCACGTGGCGGACAGTCCGGAATCACCTGCCGCGCATGCCGGAACCACCTCTGAGACGTGCCGGAAGCACGTGCCGTGCACGCCGGAACCACCTACCGGACAGACCGGAATCAACTTTTGGGCATGCCGGAACCACCAGTCAGATGTGCCAGAAACACGTCCCGGAGACGCCGGAAGCACCTGCTGAGCACGTCGCAACCACCTGCTCAACTCGCCTGAACCACCTGCCGGACATGCCATAACCACCTGCCCGCTACACCAGCACCACTTCGGGGACAAGCCGGAATCACGTGAGGGGCATGCCGGCACAGCCTCTCAGACTGAACCTCGTGCCGGACACCACAGAACCACCTGCCGGACAGACCGGAACCACCTGCCGGACACGCCGGAAACACCGGCTCGACCCGCCGGAACGACCGCTGGACATGCAAACTCACCTGCCGGCTACGCCGGAAACACTTGGCGAACACTCCGGAATCACCTGCCGGGCATGCTGGAACCACCTCTCAGATATGCCAGAACCACGTGCCAATGACCCCGGAAGCACCTGCCGAGCACGCCGGAACCACCTGCTCGACTCGCCAGAACCACCTGCCGGACACGCAAAAATCACCTGCCGGCTACGCCACAACCTGTCGAGGAACACTTCGGAATCACCTGCCGGGCTTGCTGGAACCACCTGCCGGTCATGCCAAAATCACCTGCCAACTACGCCAGTACCACTTGGCAGACACTGTGGAAACACCTGTCGGGCCGGCCGGAACCACATCTCAGACGTGCCAGAACCATGTGCATGAGATGCTGGAACCACAACTCGAACAGACGGAAAACACCTGCCAAACCCGTCTGAACAACCTGCCGAGCACGCCGGAACCACCTGCTCGACTCACCGGTACCACCTCCCTGACACGCCAAAATCACCTGCTGGGTATGCCAGAATCACTTGGCGGACACTCCGGAATCATGTGCCGGACATGCCGGAACCAGCTCTCAGACACACCAGAACCAAGTGCCGGAGACGCCGGAAGCACCTGCCGAGCACGCCGCAGCCACCTGCTCGACTCGCCGGAACCACCTACCTGACATGCCAAAATCACCGGCCGGGTATGCCAGAACCACTTGGCGGACACTCCGGAATCATCTGCCGGACATGCCGGAACCAGATCTCAGACACACCAGAACCACGTGCCGGAGACGCCGGAAGCACCTGCCGAGCATGCCGGAGCCACCTGCTCGACTCGCCAGAAACACCTGCCGGACACCACAAAATCACCTGCCGGGTACGCCAGAACCACCTGGCGGACACTCCGAAATCACCTGTCGCGCATGCAGGAACCACCTCTCAGACGTGCCGGAAGCACGTGCCAGACATGCCGGAATCACCTACCGGACAGACTGGAATCACCTGCCGAGCACGCCGGAGCCACCTGTTCGACTCGCTGGAACCACCTGCCGGACACGCCGGAACCACCGGCTCGACCCGCCGGAACGACCGCTGGACATGCAAACTCACCTGCCGGCTACGCCGGAAACACTTGGCGAACACTCCGGAATCACCTGCCGGGCATGCCGGAACCACCTCTCAGATATGCCAGAACCACGTGCCAATGACCCCGGAAGCACCTGCCGAGCACGCCGGAACCACCTGCTCGACTCGCCAGAAACACCTGCCGAACACGCCAAAATCACCTGCCGGGCACGCCAGAACCACCTGGCGGACACTCCGAAATCACCTGTCGCGCATGCCGGAACCACCTCTCAGACGTGCCGGAAGCATGTGCCGGACACGCCGGAATCACCTACCGGACCGACCGGAACCACCTGCCGAGCACGCCGGAGCCACCTGTTCGACTCGCTGGAACCACCTGCCGGACAGGCCAATATCAACTGCTGGCTATGCCAGAACCACCTGGGGGACGGTCCGGAATCACCTGCCAGCCATGGCGGAACCACCTCTCAGACGTACCAGAACCACCTGCCGGAGAAGCTGGAAACACGTCCTGGACAGTCTGGAACCACCTGCCGGCCAAGCCTGAACCACCTGCCAAGCACAACGGAACAACCTGCCAGACACGCCAAAATCACCTGCGTGTTATGGCAGAACCACTTGGAGGACTCTCTGGGATGACCTGCCGGGCATGCCGGAACCACCTGCCGGTCATGAAAAAATCACCTGCCAACTACGCCAGAACCGCTTGGCGGACACTGCGGAAACACCTGTCGGGCCGGCAGGAACCACATCTCAGACGTGCCAGAAACGTGTTCATGAGATGCTGGAACCACACCCCGAACAGACGGATACCACCTGCCAGAACCGCCTGAACCACCTGCCGAGCACGCCGGAACCACCTGCTCGACTCGCCAGAAACACCTGCCGGACACGCCAAAATCACCTGCCGGGTATGCCAGAACCACCTGGCGGACACTACGGAATCACCTGCCGCGCATTCCGGAAGCACGTGCCAGACACGCCGCAAACACCTACCGGACAGACCGGAACCACCTGCCAAGAACGCCGGAGCCACCTGTTCGACTCGCTGGAACCACCTGCCGGACAGGCCAATATCAACTGCTGGCTATGCCAGAACCACCTGGGGGACAGTCCGGGATCACCTGCCAGCCATGGCGGAACCACCTCTCAGACGTACCAGAACCACCTGCCGGAGAAGCTGGAAACACGTCCTGGACAGACTGGAACCACGTGACGGCCATGCCTGAACCACCTGCCGAGCACGGCGGAACCACCTGCCGGACGCGCCAAAGTCACCTGCGGGCTACGCCAGAACCACTTGGACGACTCTCCGAAATGACCTGCCGGGCATGTTGGAACCACCTCTCAGACGTGCCAGAAGCATGTGGCGGACAGTCCGGAATCACCTGTTGGGCATACGCAACCACCTCTGACACGTACCAGAACCACGTGCCGTGCACGCCGGAACCAGCTACCGGACAGACCGGAATCAACTTTTGGGCATGCCGGAACCACCAGTCAGATGTGCCAGAAACACGTGCCGGAGACGCCGGAAGCACCTGCCGAGCACGTCGCAACCACCTGCTCAACTCGCCTGAACCACCTGCCGGACACGCCAAAATCACCTGCCCGCTACACCAGCACCACTTCGGGGACAAGCCGGAATCACGTGAGGGGCATGCCGGCACAGCCTCTCAGACTGAACCTCGTGCCGGACACCACAGAACCACCTGCCGGACAGACCGGAACCACCTGCCGGCCAAGCCTGAACCACCTGCCAAGCACAACGGAACAACCTGCCAGACACGCCATAATCACCTGCGTTTTATGCCAGAACCACTTGGAGGACTCTCTGGGATGACCTGCCGGGCATGCCGGAACCACCTCTCAGACGTGCCAGAACCATGTGGCGGACAGTCCGGAATCACCTGTTGGGCATGCGCAACCACCTCTGAGACGTACCAGAACCACATGCCGTGCAGGCTGGAACCACCTACCGGACAGACCGGAATCACATTTCGGGCATGCCGGAACCACCAGTCAGATGTGCCAGAAACACGTGCCGGAGACGCCGGAAGCACCTGCCAAGCACGTTGGAACCACCTGCTCAACTCGCCTGAACCACCTGCCGGACATGCCAAAATCACCTGCCGACTATGCCAGAACCACTTGGCGAACACTCCGGAATCACTTGCCGGGCATGCAGGAACCAACTCTCGGTCATGCCAGAACCCCGTGCCAATGACCCCGGAAGCACCGGCCGAGCACGCCGGAACCACCTGCTCGACTGGCCAGAACCACCTGCCGATCACGCAAAAATCACCTGCCGGCTACGCCACAACCAGTTGGTGAACACTTTGGAATCACCTGCCAGGCTTGCTGGAACCACCTGCCGGTCATGCCACAATCACCTGCCAACTACGCCAGAACCGCTTGGCGGACACTGTGGAAACACCTGTCGGGCCGGCCGGAACCACATCTCAGACGTGCCAGAACCATGTGCATGAGATGCTGGAACCACACCCCGAACAGACGGATACCACCTGCCAGAACCGCCTGAAGCACCTGCCGAGCACGCCGAACCACCTGCTCGACTCACCGGTACCACCTCCCTGACACGCCAAAATCACCTGCTGGGTATGCCAGAACCACTTGGCGGACACTCCGGAATCATCTGCCGGACATGCCGGAACCAGCTCTCAGACACTCCAGAACCAAGTGCCGGAGACGCCGGAAGCACCTGCCGAGCATGCCGGAGCCACCTGCTCGACTCGCCAGAAACACCTGCTGGACACGCCAAAATCACCTGCCGGGTATGCCAGAACCACCTGGCGGACACTACGGAATCATCTGCCGCGCATGCCGGAAGCACGTGCCAGACACACCGGAAACACCTACCGGACAGACCGGAACCACCCGCCAAGAACGCCGGAGCCACCTGTTCGACTCGCTGGAACCACCTGACGGACAGGCCAATATCAACTGCTGGCTATGCCAGAACCACCTGGGGGACAGTCCGGGATCACCTGCCAGCCATGGCGGAACCACCTCTCAGACGTACCAGAACCACCTGCCGGAGAAGCTGGAAACACGTCCTGGACAGACTGGAACCACGTGACGGCCATGCCTGAACCACCTGCCGAGCACGGCGGAACCACCTGCCGGACACGCCAAAATCACCTGCGGGCTACGCCAGAACCAGTTGGGGAACACTTCGGAATCATCTGCCGGTCTTGCTGGAACAACCTGCCGGTCATGCCAAAATCACCTGCGAACTACGCCAGTACCCCTTGGCGGACACTGTGGAAACACCTGTCGGGCCGGCTGGAACCACATCTCAGACCTGCCAGAAACGTGTTCATGAGATGCTGGAACCACACCCCGAACAGACGGATACCACCTGCCAGAACCGCCTGAACCACCTGCCGAGCACGCCGGAACCACCGGCTCGACTCACCGGTACCACCTCCCTGACACGCCAAAATCACCTGCTGGGTATGCCAGAACCACTTGGCGGACACTCCGGAATCATCTGCCGGACATGCCGGAACCAGCTCTCAGACACACCAGAACCAAGTGCCGGAGACGCCGGAAGCACCTGCCGAGCATGCCGGAGCCACCTGCTCGACTCGCCAGAAACACCTGCCGGACACGCCAAAATCACCTGCAGGGTAGGCCACAACCACCTGGCGGACACTACGGTATCACCAGCCGCGCATGCCGGAACCACCTCTCAGACGTGCCGGAAGCACGTGCCAGACACGCCGGAAACACCTACCGGACAGACCGGAACCACCCGCCAAGAACGCCGGAGCCACCTGTTCGACTCGCTGGAACCACCTACCTGACATGCCCAAATCACCAGCCGGGTATGCCAGAACCACTTGGCGGATACTCCGGATTCATCTGCCGGACATGCCGGAACCAGCTCTCAGAGACAGCAGAACCACGTGCCGGAGAGGCCGGAAGCACCTGCCGAGCATGCCTGAGCCACCTGCTCGACTCGCCAGAAACACCTGCCGGACACGCCAAAATCACCTGCCGGGTACGCCAGAACCACCTGGCGGACACTCTGAAATCACCTGTCCCGCATGCCGGAACCACCTCTCAGATATGCCAGAACCACGTGCCAATGACCCCGGAAGCACCTGCCGAGCACGCCGGAACCACCTGCTCGACTCGCCAGAACCACCTGCCGGACACGCAAAAATCACCTGCCGGCTACGCCACAACCAGTTGGGGAACACTTCGGAATCACCTGCCGGGCTTGCTGGAACCACCTGCCGGTCATGCCAAAATCACCTGCCAACTACGCCAGTACCACTTGGCGGACACTGTGGAAACACCTGTCGGGCCGGCCGGAACCACATCTCAGACGTGCCAGAACCATGTGCATGAGATGCTGGAACCACACCCCGAACAGACGGAAAACACCTGCCAGACCTGTCTGAACAACCTGCCGAGCACGCCGGAGCCACCTGCTCGACTCGCCGGAACCACCTACCTGACATGCCCAAATCACCAGCCGGGTATGCCAGAACCACTTGGCGGACACTCCGGATTCATCTGCCGGACATGCCGGAACCAGCTCTCAGACACAGCAGAACCACGTGCCGGAGAGGCCGGAAGCACCTGCCGAGCATGCCTGAGCCACCTGCTCCACTCGCCAGAAACACCTGCCGGACACGCCAAAATCACCTGCCGGGTACGCCAGAACCACCTGGCGGACACTCTGAAATCACCTGTCCCGCATGCCGGAACCACCTCTCAGACGTGCCGGAAGCACCTGCCGGACACGTCGGAATCACCTACCGGACAGACCGGAACCACCTGCCGAGCACGCCGGAGCCACCTGTTCGACTCGCTGGAACCACCTGCCGGACAGGCCAATATCAACTGCTGGCTATGCCAGAACCACCTGGGGGAAGGTCCGGAATCACCTGCCAGCCATGGCGGAACCACCTCTCAGACGTACCAGAACCACCTGCCGGAGAAGCTGGAAACACGTCCTGGACAGACTGGAACCACGTGACGGCCATGCCTGAACCACCTGCCGAGCACGGCGGAACCACCTGCCGGACACGCCAAAATCACCTGCGGGCTACGCCAGAACCACTTGGACGACTCTCCGAAATGACCTGCCGGGCATGTTGGAACCACGTCTCAGACGTGCCAGAAGCACGTGGCGGACAGTCCGGAATCACCTGTTGGGCGTACGCAACCACCTCTGACACGTGCCAGAACCACGTGCCGTGCACGCCGGAACCACCTACCGGACAGACCGGAATCAACTTTTGGGCATGCCGGAACCACCAGTCAGATGTGCCAGAAACACGTGCCGGAGACGCCAGAAGCACCTGCCGAGCACGTCGCAACCACCTGCTCAACTCGCCTGAACCACCTGCCGGACACGCCAAAATCACCTGCCCGCTACTCCAGCACCACTTCGGGGACAAGCCGGAATCACGTGAGGGGCATGCCGGCACAGCCTCTCAGACTGAACCTCGTGCCGGACACCACAGAACCACCTGCCGGACAGACCGGAACCACCTGCCGGACGCGCCGGAACCACCGGCTCGACCCGCCGGAACGACCGCTGGACATGCAAAATCACCTGCCGGCTACGCCGGAAACACTTGGCGAACACTCCGGAATCACCTGCCGGGCATGCCGGAACCACCTCTCAGATATGCCAGAACCACGTGCCAATGACTCCGGAAGCACCTGCCGAGCACGCCGGAACCACCTGCTCAACTCGCCAGAACCACCTGACGGACACGCCAAAATCACCTGCCGGCTATGCCACAACCAGTTGGGGAACACTTCGGAATCATCTGCCGGTCTTGCTGGAACAACCTGCCGGTCATGCCAAAATCACCTGCGAACTACGCCAGTACCCCTTGGCGGACACTGTGGAAACACCTGTCGGGCCGGCCGGAACCACATCTCAGACGTGCCAGAACCATGTGCATGAGATGCTGGAACCACACCCCGAACAGACGGAAAACACCTGCCAGACCCGTCTGAGCAACCTGCCGAGCACGCCGGAGCCACCTGCTCGACTCGCCGGAACCACCTACCTGACATGGCCAAATCACCAGCCGGGTATGCCAAAACCACTTGGCGGACACTCCGGAATCATCTGCCGGACATGCCGGAACCAGCGCTCAGACACACCAGAACCAAGTGCCGGAGACGCCGGAAGCACCTGCCGAACACGTCGCAACCACCTGCTCAACTCGCCTGAACCACCTGCCGGACACGCCAAAATCACCTGCCCGCTACACCAGCACCACTTCGGGGACAAGCCGGAATCACGTGAGGGGCATGCCGGCACAGCCTCTCAGACTGAACCTCGTGCCGGACACCACAGAACCACCTGCCGGACAGACCGGAACCACCTGCCGGACACGCCGGAACCACCGGCTCGACCCGCCGGAACGACCGCTGGACATGCAAACTCACCTGCCGGCTACGCCGGAAACACTTGGCGAACACTCCGGAATCACCTGCCGGGCATGCCGGAACCACCTCTCAGACGTGCCAGAACCATGTGGCGGACAGTCCCCAATCACCTGTTGGGCATGCGCAACCACCTCTGAGACGTACCAGAACCACATGCCGTGCAGGCTGGAACCACCTACCGGACAGACCGGAATCACCTTTCGGGCATGCCGGAACCACCTGTCAGATGTGCCAGAAACACGTGCCGGAGACGCCGGAAGCACCTGCCAAGCACGTTGGAACCACCTGCTCAACTCGCCTGAACCACCTGCCGGACATGCCAAAATCACCTGCCGACTATGGCAGAACCACTTGGCGAACACTCCGGAATCACTTGCCGGGCATGCAGGAACCACCTCTCAGACATGCCAGAACCCCGTGCCAATGACCCCGGAAGCACCAGCCGAGCACGCCGGAACCACCTGCTCGACTCGCCAGAACCACCTGCCGATCACGCAAAAATCACCTGCCGGCTACGCCACAACCAGTTGGTGAACACTTTGGAATCACCTGCCAGCCTTGCTGGAACCACCTGCCGGTCATGCCAAAATCACCTGCCAACTACGCCAGTACCACTTGGCGGACACTGTGGAAACACCTGTCGGGCCGGCCGGAACCACATCTCAGACGTGCCAGAACCATGTGCATGAGATGCTGGAACCACACCCCGAACAGACGGAAAACACCTGCCAGACCCGTCTGAACAACCTGCCGAGTACCTACCTGACATGCCCAAATCACCAGCCTGGTATGCCAGAACCACTTGGCGGACACTCCGGAATCATCTGCCGGACATGCCGGAACCAGCTCTCAGACACACCAGAACCACGTGCCGGATACGCCGTAAGCACCTGCCGAGCATGCCGGAGCCACCTGCTCGACTCGCCAGAAACACCAGCCGATCATTCAAAAATCACCTGCCGGCTACGCCACAGCCATTTGGCGAACACTCCGGAATCACCTGCCGGGCATGCCGGAACCACCTCTCAGATATGCCAGAACCACGTGCCAATGACCCCGGAAGCACCTGCCGAGCACGCCGGAACAACCTGCTCAATTCCCCAGAACCACCTGCCGGACACGCCAAAATCACCTGCCGGCTACGGCACAACCAGTTGGGGAACACTTCGGAATCACCTGCCGGGCTTGCTGGAACCACCTGCCGGTCATGCCAAAATCACCTGCAACTACGCCAGTACCACTTGGCGGACACTGTGGAAACACCTGTCGGGCCGGCCGGAACCACATCTCAGACGTGCCAGAACCATGTGCATGAGATGCTGGAACCACACCCCGAACAGACGGAAAACACCTGCCAGACCCGTCTGAACAACCTGCCGAGCACGCCGGAGCCACCTGCTCAACTCGCCGGAACCACCTACCTGACATGCCCAAATCACCAGCCGGGTATGCCAGAACCACTTGGCGGACACTCCGGAATCATCTGCCGGACATGCCGGAACCAGCTCTCAGACACAGCAGAACCACGTGCCGGAGACGCCGGAAGCACCTGCCGAGCATGCCAGAGCCACCTGCTCGACTCGCCAGAAACACCTGCCGGGTATGCCAGAACCACCTGGCGGACACTCCGAAATCACCTGTCGCGCATGCCGGAACCACCTCTCAGACGTGCCGGAAGCACGTGCCGGACACGCCGGAATCACCTACCGGACAGACCGGAACCACCTGCCGAGCACGCCGGAGCCACCTGTTCGACTCGCTGGAACCACCTGCCGGACAGGCCAATATCAACTGCTTGCTATGCCAGAACCTCCTGGGGATGGTCCGGAATCACCTGCCAGCCATGGCGGAACCACCTCTCAGACGTACCAGAACCACCTGCCGGAGAAGCTGGAAACACGTCCTGGACAGTCTGGAACCACCTGCCGGCCAAGCCTGAACCACCTGCCAAGCACAACGGAACAACCTGCCAGACACGCCAAAATCACCTGCGTGTTATGCCAGACTCACTTGGAGGACTCTCTGGGATGACCTGCCGGGCATGCCGGAACCACCTCTCAGACGTGCCAGAACCATGTGGCGGACAGTCCGGAATCACCTGTTGGGCATGCGCAACCACCTCTGAGACGTACCAGAACCACATGCCGTGCAGGCTGGAACCACCTACCGGACAGACCGGAATCACCTTTCGGGCATGCCGGAACCACCTGTCAGATGTGCCAGAAACACGTGCCGGAGACGCCGGAAGCACCTGCCAAGCACGTTGGAACCACCTGCTCAACTCGCCTGAACCACCTGCCGGACATGCCAAAATCACCTGCCGACTATGCCAGAACCACTTGGCGAACACTCCGGAATCACTTGCCGGGCATGCAGGAACCACCTCTCAGACATGCCAGAACCCCGTGCCAATGACCCCAGAAGCACCAGCCGAGCACGCCGGAACCACCTGCTCGACTCGCCAGAACCACCTGCCGGACACGCAAAAATCACCTGCCGGCTACGCCACAACCAGTTGGGGAACACTTCGGAATCACCTGCCAGGCTTGCTGGAACCACCTGCCGGTCATGCCAAAATCATCTGCCAACTACGCCAGAACCGCTTGGCGGACACTGCGGAAACACCTGTCGGGCCGGCTGGAACCACATCTCAGACGTGCCAGAAACGTGTTCATGAGATGCTGGAACCACACCCCAAACAGACGGATACCACCTGCCAGAACCGCCTGAACCACCTGCCGAGCACGCCGGAACCACCTGCTCGACTCACCGGTACCACCTCCCTGACACGCCAAAATCACCTGCTGGGTATGCCAGAACCACTTGGCGGACACTCCGGAATCATCTGCCGGACATGCCGGAACCAGCTCTCAGACACACCAGAACCAAGTGCCGGAGACGCCGGAAGCACCTGCCGAGCATGCCGGAGCCACCTGCTCGACTCGCCAGAAACACCTGCCGGACACGCCAAAATCACCTGCCGGGTATGCCAGAACCACCTGGCGGACACTACGGAATCACCTGCCGCGCATGCCGGAAGCACGTGCCAGACACGCCGCAAACACCTACCGGACAGACCGGAACCACCTGCCAAGAACGCCGGAGCCACCTGTTCGACTCGCTGGAACCACCTGCCGGACAGGCCAATATCAACTGCTGGCTATGCCAGAACCACCTGGGGGACAGTCCGGGATCACCTGCCAGCCATGGCGGAACCACCTCTCAGACGTACCAGAACCACCTGCCGGAGAAGCTGGAAACACGTCCTGGACAGACTGGAACCACGTGACGGCCATGCCTGAACCACCTGCCGAGCACGGCGGAACCACTTGCCGGACACGCCAAAATCACCTGCGGGCTACGCCAGAACCACTTGGACGTCTCGGCGAAATGACCTGCCGGGCATGTTGGAACCACCTCTCAGACGTGCCAGAAGCACGTGGCGGACAGTCCGGAATCACCTGTTGGGCATACGCAACCACCTCTGACACGTACCAGAACCACGTGCCGTGCACGCCGGAACCAGCTACCGGAGAGACCGGAATCAACTTTTGGGCATGCCGGAACCACCAGTCAGATGTGCCAGAAACACGTGCCGGAGACGCCGGAAGCACCTGCCGAGCACGTCGCAACCACCTGCTCAACTCGCCTGAACCACCTGCCGGACACGCCAAAATCACCTGCCCGCTACACCAGCACCACTTCGGGGACAAGCCGGAATCACGTGAGGGGCATGCCGGCACAGCCTCTCAGACTGAACCTCGTGCCGGACACCACAGAACCACCTGCCGGACAGACCGGAACCACCTGCCGGACACGCCGGAACCACCGGCTCGACCCGTCGGAACGACCGCTGGACATGCAAACTCACCTGCCGGCTACGCCGGAAACACTTGGCGAACACTCCGGAATCACCTGCCGGGCATGCCGGAACCACCTCTCAGATATGCCAGAACCACGTGCCAATGACCCCGGAAGCACCTGCCGAGCACGCCGGAACCACCTGCTCGACTCGCCAGAACCACCTGCCGGACACGCAAAAATCACCTGCCGGCTACGCCACAATCAGTTGGGGAACAATTCGGAATCACCTGCCGGGCTTGCTGGAACCACCTGCCGGTCATGCCAAAATCACCTGCCAACTACACCAGTACCACTTGGCGGACACTGTGGAAACACCTGTCGGGCCGGCCGGAACCACATCTCAGACGTGCCAGAACCATGTGCATGAGATGCTGGAACCACACCCCGAACAGACGGAAAACACCTGCCAGACCCGTCTGAACAACCTGCCGAGCACCTACCTGACATGCCAAAATCACCAGCTGGGTATGCCAGAACCACTTGGCGGACACTCCGGAATCATCTGCCGGACATGCCGGAACCAGCTCTCAGACACACCAGAACCACGTGCCGGAGACGCCGGAAGCACCTGCCTAGCATGCCGGAGCCACCTGCTCGACTCGCCAGAAACACCTGCCGGACACGCCAAAATCACCTGCCGGGTATGCCAGAACCTCCTGGCGGACACTACGGAATCACCTGCCGCGCATGCCGGAACCACCTCTCAGACGTGCCGGAAGCACGTGCCAGACACGCCGGAAACACCTACCGGACAGACCGGAACCACCTGCCAAGAATGCCGGAGCCACCTGTTCGACTCGCTGGAACCACCTGCCGGACAGGCCAATATCAACTGCTGGCTATGCCAGAGCCACCTGGGGGACAGTCCGGGATCACCTGCCAGCCATGGTGGAACCACCTCTCAGACGTACCAGAACCACCTGCCGGAGAAGCTTGAAACACGTCCTGGACAGTCTGGAACCACCTGCCGGCCAAGCCTGAACCACCTGCCAAGCACCACGGAACAACATGCCAGACACGCCAAAATCACCTGCGTGTTATGCCAGAACCACTTGGAGGACTCTCTGGGATGACCTGCCGGGCATGCCGGAACCACCTCTCAGACGTGCCAGAACCACGTGGCGGACAGTCCGGAATCACCTGTCGCGCATGCCGGAACCACCTCTCAGACGTGCCGGAAGCAAATGCCGGACACGCCGGAATCACCTACCGGACAGACCGGAACCACCTGCCGAGCACGCCGGAGCCACCTGTTCGACTCGCTGAAACCACCTGCCGGACAGGCCAATATCAACTGCTGGCTATGCCAGAACCACCTGGGGTACGGTCCGGAATCGCCTGCCAGCCATGGCGGAACCACCTCTCAGACGTGCCAGAACCATGTGGCGGACAGTCCGGAATCACCTGTTGGGCATGCGCAACCACGTCTGAGACGTAACAGAACCACATGCCGTGCAGGCTGGAGCCACCTACCGGACAGACCGGAATCACCTTTCGGGCATGCCGGAACCACCTGTCAGATGTGCCAGAAATACGTGCCGGAGACGCCGGAAATACCTGCCAAGCACGTTGGAACCACCTGCTCAACTCGCCTGAACCACCTGCCGGACATGCCAAAATCACCTGCCGACTATGCCAGAACCACTTGGGGAACACTCCGGAATCACATGCCGGGCATGCAGGAACCACCTCTCAGACATGCCAGAACCCCGTGCCAATGACCCCGGAAGCACCAGCCGAGCACGCCGGAACCACCTGCTCGACTGGCCAGAACCACCTGCCGATCACGCCAAAATCACATGCCGGCTACGCCACAACCAGTTGGGGAACACTTTGGAATCACCTGCCAGGCTTGCTGGAACCACCAGCCAGTCATGCCAAAATCACCTGCCAACTACGCCAGAACCGCTTGGCGGACACTGCGGAAACACCTGTCGGGCCGGCTGGAACCACATCTCAGACGTGCCAGAAACGTGTTCATGAGATGCTGGAACCACACCCCGAACAGACGGATACCACCTGCCAGAACCGCCTGAACCACCTGCCGAGCACGCTGGAACCACCTGGTCGACTCACCGGTACCACCTCCCTGACAAGCCAAAATCACCTGCTGGGTATGCCAGAACCACTTGGCGGACACTCCGGAATCATCTGCCGGACATGCCGGAACCAGCTCTCAGACACACCAGAACCAAGTGCCGGAGACGCCGGAAGCACCTGCCGAGCATGCCGGAGCCACCTGCTCGACTCGCCAGAAACACCTGCCGGACACGCCAAAATCACCTGCCGGGTATTCCAGAACCACCTGGCGGACACTACGGAATCACCTGCCGCGCATGCCGGAAGCACGTGCCAGACACGCCGCAAACACCTACCGGACAGACCGGAACCACCTGCCAAGAAGGCCGGAGCCAACTGTTCGACTCGCTGGAACCACCTGCCGGACAGGCCAATATCAACTGCTGGCTATGCCAGAACCACCTGGGGGACAGTCCGGGATCACCTGCCAGCCATGGCGGAACCACCTCTCAGATGTACCAGAACCACCTGCCGGAGAAGCTGGAAACACGTCCTGGACAGACTGGAACCACGTGACGGCCATGCCTGAACCACCTGCCGAGCACGGCGGAACCACCTGCCGGACGCGCCAAAATCACCTGCCGACTATGCCAGAACCACTTGGCGAACACTCCGGAATCACTTGCTGGGCATGCAGGAACCACCTCTCAGACATGCCAGAACCCCGTGCCAATGACCCCAGAAGCACCAGCCGAGCACGCCGGAACCACCTGCTTGACTCGCCAGAACCACCTGCCGGACACGCAAAAATCACCTGCCGGCTACGCCACAACCAGTTGGGGAACACTTCGGAATCACCTGCCGGGCTTGCTGGAACCACCTGCCGGTCATGCCAAAATCATCTGCCAACTACGCCAGAACCGCTTGGCGGACACTGCGGAAACACCTGTCGGGCCGGCTGGAACCACATCTCAGACGTGCCAGAAACGTGTTCATGAGATGCTGGAACCACACCCCGAACAGACGGATACCACCTGCCAGAACCGCCTGAACCACCTGCCGAGCACGCTGGAACCACCTGGTCGACTCACCGGTACCACCTCCCTGACACGCCAAAATCACCTGCTGGGTATGCCAGAACCACTTGGCGGACACTCCGGAATCATCTGCCGGACATGCCGGAACCAGCTCTCAGACACACCAGAACCAAGTGCCGGAGACGCCGGAAGCACCTGCCGAGCATGCCGGAGCCACCTGCTCGACTCGCCAGAAACACCTGCCGGACACGCCAAAATCACCTGCCGGGTATGCCAGAACCACCTGGCGGACAGTACGGAATCACCTGTCGCGCATGCCGGAAGCACGTGCCAGACACGCCGCAAACACCTACCGGACAGACCGGAACCACCTGCCAAGAACGCCGGAGCCACCTGTTCGACTCGCTGGAACCACCTGCCGGACAGGCCAATATCAACTGCTGGCTATGCCAGAACCACCTGGGGGACAGTCCGGGATCACCTGCCAGCCATGGCGGAACCACCTCTCAGACGTACCAGAACCACCTGCCGGAGAAGCTGGAAACACGTCCTGGACAGACTGGAACCACGTGACGGCCATGCCTGAACCACCTGCCGAGCACGGCGGAACCACCTGCCGGACGCGCCAAAATCACCTGCGGGCTATGCCAGAACCACTTGGACGACTCTCCGAAATGACCTGCCGGGCAGGTTGGAACCACCTCTCAGACGTGCCAGAAGCACGTGGCGGACAGTCCGGAATCACCTGTTGGGCATACTCAACCACCTCTGACACGTACCAGAACCACGTGCCGTGCACGCCGGAACCAGCTACCGGACAGACCGGAATCAACTTTTGGGCATGCCGGAACCACCAGTCAGATGTGCCAGAAACACGTGCCGGAGACGCCGGAAGCACCTGCCGAGCACGTCGCAACCACCTGCTCAACTCGCCTGAACCACCTGCCGGACACGCCAAAATCACCAGCCCGCTACACCAGCACCACTTCGGAGACAAGCCGGAATCACGTGAGGGGCATACCGGCACAGCCTCTCAGACTGAACCTCGTGCCGGACACCACAGAACCACCTGCCGGACAGACCGGAACCACCTGCCGGACAAGCCGGAACCACTGGCTCGACCCGCCGGAACGACCGCTGGACATGCAAAATCACTTGCCGGCTACGCCGGAAACACTTGACGAACACTCCGGAATCACCTGCCGGGCATGCCGGAACCACCTCTCAGATATGCCAGAACCACGTGCCAATGACCCTGGAAGCACCTGCCGAGCATGCCGGAACCACCTGCTCGACTCGCCAGAACCACCTGCCGGACACGCAGAAATCACCTGCCGGCTACGCCACAACCAGTTGGGGAACACTTCGGAATCACCTGCCGGGCTTGCTGGAACCACCTGCCGGTCATGCCAAAATCACCTGCCAACTACGCCAGTACCACTTGGCGGACACTGTGGAAACACCTGTCGGGCCGGCCGGAACCACATCTCAGACGTGCCACAACCATGTGCATGAGATGCTGGAACCACACCCCGAACAGACGGAAAACACCTGCCAGACCCGTCTGAACAACCTGCCGAGCACCTACCTGACATGCCCAAATCACCAGCCGGGTATGCCAGAACCACTTGGCGGACACTCTGGAATCATCTGCTGGACATGCCGGAACCAGCTCTCAGACACACCAGAACCACGTGCCGGATACGCCGTAAGCACCTGCCGAGCATGCCGGAGCCACCTGCTCGACTCGCCAGAAACACCAGCCGATCATTCAAAAATCACCTGCCGGCTACGCCACAACCATTTGGCGAACACTCCGGAATCACCTGCCGGGCATGCCGCAACCACCTCTCAGATATGCCAGAACCACGTGCCAATGACCCCGGAAGCACCTGCCGAGCACGCCGGAACAACCTGCTCAACTCCCCAGAACCACCTGCCGGACACGCCAAAATCACCTGCCGGCTACGCCACAACCAGTTGGGGAACACTTCGGAATCACCTGCCGGGCTTGCTGGAACCACCTGCCGGTCATGCCAAAATCACCTGCAACTACACCAGTACCACTTGGCCGACACTGTGGAAACACCTGTCGGGCCGGCCGGAACCACATCTCAGACGTGCCAGAACCATGTGCATGAGATGCTGGAACCACACCCCGAACAGACGGAAAACACCTGCCAGACCCGTCTGAACAACCTGCCGAGCACGCCGGAGCCACCTGCTCGACTCGCCGGAACCACCTACCTGACATGCCCAAATCACCAGCCGGGTATGCCAGAACCACTTGGCGGACACTCCGGAATCATCTGCCGGACATGCCGGAACCAGCTCTCAGACACAGCAGAACCACGTGCCGGAGACGCCGGAAGCACCTGCCGAGCATGCCGGAGCCACCTGCTCGACTCGCCAGAAACACCTGCCGGACACGCCAAAATCACCTGCCGGGTATGCCAGAACCACCTGGCGGACACTCCGAAACCACCTGTCGCGCATGCCGGAACCACCTCTCAGACGTGCCGGAAGCACGTGCCGGACACGCCGGAACCACGTGACGGCCATGCCTGAACCACCTGCCGAGCACGCCGGAGCCACCTGTTCGACTCGCTGGAACCACCTGCCGGACAGGCCAATATCAACTGCTGGCTATGCCAGAGCCACCTGGGGGACGGTCCGGAATCACCTGCCAGCCATGGCGGAACCACCTCTCAGACGTACCAGAACCACCTGCCGGAGAAGCTGGAAACACGTCCTGGACAGTCTGGAACCACCTGCCGGCCAAGCCTGAACCACCTGCCAAGCACAACGGAACAACCTGCCAGACACGCCAAAATCACCTGCGTGTTATGCCAGAACCACTTGGAGGACTCTCTGGGATGACCTGCCGGGCATGTCGGAACCACCTCTCAGACGTGCCAGAACCATGTGGCGGACAGTCCGGAATCACCTGTTGGGCATGCGCAACCACCTCTGAGACGTACCAGAACCACATGCCGTGCAGGCTGGAACCACCTACCGGACAGACCGGAATCACCTTTCGGGCATGCCGGAACCACCTGTCAGATGTGCCAGAAACACGTGCCGGAGACGCCGGAAGCACCTGCCAAGCACGTTGGAACCACCTGCTCAACTCGCCTGAACCACCTGCCGGACATGCCAAAATCACCTGCCGACTATGGCAGAACCACTTGGCGAACACTCCGGAATCACTTGCCGGGCATGCAGGAACCACCTCTCAGACATGCCAGAACCCCGTGCCAATGACCCCAGAAGCACCAGCGGAGCACGCCGGAACCACCTGCTTGACTCGCCAGAACCACCTGCCGGACACGCAAAAATCACCTGCCGGCTACGCCACAACCAGTTGGGGAACACTTCGGAATCACCTGCCGGGCTTGCTGGAACCACCTGCCGGTCATGCCAAAATCATCTGCCAACTACGCCAGAACCGCTTGGCGGACACTGCGGAAACACCTGTCGGGCCGGCTGGAACCACATCTCAGACGTGCCAGAAACGTGTTCATGAGATGCTGGAACCACACCCCGAACAGACGGATACCACCTGCCAGAACCGCCTGAACCACCTGCCGAGCACGCTGGAACCACCTGGTCGACTCACCGGTACCACCTCCCTGACACGCCAAAATCACCTGCTGGGTATGCCAGAACCACTTGGCGGACACTCTGGAATCATCTGCCGGACATGCCGGAACCAGCTCTCAGACACACCAGAACCAAGTGCCGGAGACGCCGGAAGCACCTGCCGAGCATGCCGGAGCCACCTGCTCGACTCGCCAGAAACACCTGCCGGACACGCCAAAATCACCTGCCGGGTATGACAGAACCACCTGGCGGACACTACGGAATCACCTGCCGCGCATGCCGGAAGCACGTGCCAGACACGCCGCAAACACCTACCGGACAGACCGGAACCACCTGCCAAGAACGCCGGAGCCACCTGTTCGACTCGCTGGAACCACCTGCCGGACAGGCCAATATCAACTGCTGGCTATGCCAGAACCACCTGGGGGACAGTCCGGGATCACCTGCCAGCCATGGCGGAACCACCTCTCAGGCGTACCAGAACCACCTGCCGGAGAAGCTGGAAACACGTCCTGGACAGACTGGAACCACGTGACGGCCATGCCTGAACCACCTGCCGAGCACGGCGGAACCACCTGCCGGACGCGCCAAAATCACCTGCCCGCTACACCAGCACCACTTCGGGGACAAGCTGGAATCACGTGAGGGGCATGCTGGCACAGCCTCTCAGACTGAACCTCGTGCCGGACACCACAGATCCACCTGCCGGACAGACCGGAACCACCTGCCGGACACGCCGGAACGACCGGCTCGACCCGCCGGAACGACCGCTGGACATGCAAAATCACCTGCCGGCTACGCCGGAAACACTTGGCGAACACTCCGGAATCACCTGCCGGGCATGCCGGAACCACCTCTCAGATATGCCAGAACCACGTGCCGGAGACGCCGGAAGCACCTGCCGAGCACGCCGGAACCACCTGCTCGACTCGCCAGAACCACCTGCCGGACACGCAAAAATCACCTGCCGGCTACGCCACAACCAGTTGGGGAACACTTCGGAATCACCTGCCGGGCTTGCTGGAACCACCTGCCTGTCATGCCAAAATCACCTGCCAACTACGCCAGTACCACTTGGCGGACACTGTGGAAACACCTGTCGGGCCGGCCGGAACCACATCTCAGACGTGCCACAACCATGTGCATGTGATGCTGGAAACACACCCCGAACAGACGGAAAACACCTGCCAGACCCGTCTGAACAACCTGCCGAGCACGCTGGAGCCACCTGCTCGACTCGCCGGAATCACCTACCTGACATGCCAAAATCACCAGCCGGGTATGCCAGAACCACTTGGCGGACACTCCGGAATCATCTGCCGGACATGCCGGAACCAGCTCTCAGACACACCAGAACCACGTGCCGGAGACGCCGGAAGCACCTGCCGAGCATGCTGGAGCCACCTGCTCGACTCGCCAGAAACACCTGCCGGACACGCCAAAATCACCTGCCGGGTACGCCAGAACCACCTGGCAGTCACTCCGAAATCACCTGTCGCGCATGCCGGAACCACCTCTCAGACGTGCCGGAAGCACGTGCCGGACACGCCGGAATCACCTACCGGACAGACCGGAACCAACTGCCGAGCACGCCGGAGCCACCTGTTCGACTCGCTGGAACCACCTGCCGGACAGGCCAATATCAACTGCTGGCTATGCCAGAACCACCTGGGGGACGGTCCGGAATCACCTGCCAGCCATGGCGGAACCACCTCTCAGATGTACCAGAACCACCTGCCGGAGAAGCTGGAAACACGTCCTGGACAGTCTGGAACCACCTGCCGGCCAAGCCTGAACCACCTGCCAAGCACAACGGAACAACCTGCCAGACACGCCAAAATCACCTGCGTGTTATGCCAGAACCACTTGGAGGACTCTCTGGGATGACCTGCCGGGCATGTCGGAACCACCTCTCAGACGTGCCAGAACCATGTGGCGGACAGTCCGGAATCACCTGTTGGGCATGCGCAACCACCTCTGAGACGTACCAGAACCACATGCCGTGCAGGCTGGAACCACCTACCGGACAGACCGGAATCACCTTTCGGGCATGCCGGAACCACCTGTCAGATGTGCCAGAAACACGTGCCGGAGACGCCGGAAGCACCTGCCAAGCACGTTGGAACCACCTGCTCAACTCGCCTGAACCACCTGCCGGACATGCCAAAATCACCTGACGACTATGCCAGAACCACTTGGCGAACACTCCGGAATCACTTGCCGGGCATGCAGGAACCACCTCTCAGACATGCCAGAACCCCGTGCCAATGACCCCAGAAGCACCAGCGGAGCACGCCGGAACCACCTGCTTGACTCGCCAGAACCACCTGCCGGACACGCAAAAATCACCTGCCGGCTACGCCACAACCAGTTGGGGAACACTTCGGAATCACCTGCCGGGCTTGCTGGAACCACCTGCCGGTCATGCCAAAATCATCTGCCAACTACGCCAGAACCGCTTGGCGGACACTGCGGAAACACCTGTCGGGCCGGCTGGAACCACATCTCAGACGTGCCAGAAACGTGTTCATGAGATGCTGGAACCACACCCCGAACAGACGGATACCACCTGCCAGAACCGCCTGAACCACCTGCCGAGCACGCTGGAACCACCTGGTCGACTCACCGGTACCACCTCCCTGACACGCCAAAATCACCTGCTGGGTATGCCAGAACCACTTGGCGGACACTCCGGAATCATCTGCCGGACATGCCGGAACCAGCTCTCAGACACACCAGAACCAAGTGCCGGAGACGCCGGAAGCACCTGCCGAGCATGCCGGAGCCACCTGCTCGACTCGCCAGAAACACCTGCCGGACACGCCAAAATCACCTGCCGGGTATGCCAGAACCACCTGGCGGACACTACGGAATCACCTGCCGCGCATGCCGGAAGCACGTGCCAGACACGCCGCAAACACCTACCGGACAGACCGGAACCACCTGCCAAGAACGCCGGAGCCACCTGTTCGACTCGCTGGAACCACCTGCCGGACAGGCCAATATCAACTGCTGGCTATGCCAGAACCACCTGGGGGACAGTCCGGGATCACCTGCCAGCCATGGCGGAACCACCTCTCAGACGTACCAGAACCACCTGCCGGAGAAGCTGGAAACACGTCCTGGACAGACTGGAACCACGTGACGGCCATGCCTGAACCACCTGCCGAGCACGGCGGAACCACCTGCCGGACGCGCCAAAATCACCTGCGGGCTATGCCAGAACCACTTGGACGACTCTCCGAAATGACCTGCCGGGCAGGTTGGAACCACCTCTCAGACGTGCCAGAAGCACGTGGCGGACAGTCCGGAATCACCTGTTGGGCATACTCAACCACCTCTGACACGTACCAGAACCACGTGCCGTGCACGCCGGAACCAGCTACCGGACAGACCGGAATCAACTTTTGGGCATGCCGGAACCACCAGTCAGATGTGCCAGAAACTCGTGCCGGAGACGCCAGAAGCACCTGCCGAGCACGTCGCAACCACCTGCTCAACTCGCCTGAACCACCTGCCGGACACGCCAAAATCACCTGCCCGCTACACCAGCACCACTTCGGGGACAAGCTGGAATCACGTGAGGGGCATGCTGGCACAGCCTCTCAGACTGAACCTCGTGCCGGACACCACAGATCCACCTGCCGGACAGACCGGAACCACCTGCCGGACACGCCGGAACGACCGGCTCGACCCGCCGGAACGACCGCTGGACATGCAAAATCACCTGCCGGCTACGCCGGAAACACTTGGCGAACACTCCGGAATCACCTGCCGGGCATGCCGGAACCACCTCTCAGATATGCCAGAACCACGTGCCAGAGACGCCGGAAGCACCTGCTGAGCACGCCGGAACCACCTGCTCGACTCGCCAGAACCACCTGCCGGACACGCAAAAATCACCTGCCGGCTACGCCACAACCAGTTGGGGAACACTTCGGAATCACCTGCCGGGCTTGCTGGAACCACCTGCCGGTCATGCCAAAATCACCTGCCAACTACGCCAGTACCACTTGGCGGACACTGTGGAAACACCTGTCGGGCCGGCCGGAACCACATCTCAGACGTGCCACAACCATGTGCATGTGATGCTGGAAACACACCCCGAACAGACGGAAAACACCTGCCAGACCCGTCTGAACAACCTGCCGGGCACGCTGGAGCCACCTGCTCGACTCGCCGGAATCACCTACCTGACATGCCAAAATCACCAGCCGGGTATGCCAGAACCACTTGGCGGACACTCCGGAATCATCTGCCGGACATGCCGGAACCAGCTCTCAGACACACCAGAACCACGTGCCGGAGACGCCGGAAGCACCTGCCGAGCATGCTGGAGCCACCTGCTCGACTCGCCAGAAACACCTGCCGGACACGCCAAAATCACCTGCCGGGTACGCCAGAACCACCTGGCAGTCACTCCGAAATCACCTGTCGCGCATGCCGGAACCACCTCTCAGACGTGCCGGAAGCACGTGCCGGACACGCCGGAATCACCTACCGGACAGACCGGAACCAACTGCCGAGCACGCCGGAGCCACCTGTTCGACTCGCTGGAACCACCTGCCGGACAGGCCAATATCAACTGCTGGCTATGCCAGAACCACCTGGGGGACGGTCCGGAATCACCTGCCAGCCATGGCGGAACCACCTCTCAGACGTACCAGAACCACCTGCCGGAGAAGCTGGAAACACGTCCTGGACAGTCTGGAACCACCTGCCGGCCAAGCCTGAACCACCTGCCAAGCACAACGGAACAACCTGCCAGACACGCCAAAATCACCTGCGTGTTATGCCAGAACCACTTGGAGGACTCTCTGGGATGACCTGCCGGGCATGTCGGAACCACCTCTCAGACGTGCCAGAACCATGTGGCGGACAGTCCGGAATCACCTGTTGGGCATGCGCAACCACCTCTGAGACGTACCAGAACCACATGCCGTGCAGGCTGGAACCACCTACCGGACAGACCGGAATCACCTTTCGGGCATGCCGGAACCACCTGTCAGATGTGCCAGAAACACGTGCCGGAGACGCCGGAAGCACCTGCCAAGCACGTTGGAACCACCTGCTCAACTCGCCTGAACCACCTGCCGGACATGCCAAAATCACCTGCCGACTATGCCAGAACCACTTGGCGAACACTCCGGAATCACTTGCCGGGCATGCAGGAACCACCTCTCAGACATGCCAGAACCCCGTGCCAATGACCCCAGAAGCACCAGCCGAGCACACCGGAACCACCTGCTTTACTCGCCAGAACCACCTGCCGGACACGCAAAAATCACCTGCCGGCTACGCCACAACCAGTTGGGGAACACTTCGGAATCACCTGCCGGGCTTGCTGGAACCACCTGCCGGTCATGCCAAAATCATCTGCCAACTACGCCAGAACCGCTTGGCGGACACTGCGGAAACACCTGTCGGGCCGGCTGGAACCACATCTCAGACGTGCCAGAAACGTGTTCATGAGATGCTGGAACCACACCCCGAACAGACGGATACCACCTGCCAGAACCGCCTGAACCACCTGCCGAGCACGCTGGAACCACCTGGTCGACTCACCGGTACCACCTCCCTGACACGCCAAAATCACCTGCTGGGTATGCCAGAACCACTTGGCGGACACTCCGGAATCATCTGCCGGACATGCCGGAACCAGCTCTCAGACACACCAGAACCAAGTGCCGGAGACGCCGGAAGCACCTGCCGAGCATGCCGGAGCCACCTGCTCGACTCGCCAGAAACACCTGCCGGACACGCCAAAATCACCTGCCGGGTATGCCAGAACCACCTGGCGGACACTACGGAATCACCTGCCGCGCATGCCGGAAGCACGTGCCAGACACGCCGCAAACACCTACCGGACAGACCGGAACCACCTGCCAAGAACGCCGGAGCCACCTGTTCGACTCGCTGGAACCACCTGCCGGACAGGCCAATATCAACTGCTGGCTATGCCAGAACCACCTGGGGGACAGTCCGGGATCACCTGCCAGCCATGGCGGAACCACCTCTCAGACGTACCAGAACCACCTGCCGGAGAAGCTGGAAACACGTCCTGGACAGACTGGAACCACGTGACGGCCATGCCTGAACCACCTGCCGAGCACGGCGGAACCACCTGCCGGACGCGCCAAAATCACCTGCGGGCTATGCCAGAACCACTTGGACGACTCTCCGAAATGACCTGCCGGGCAGGTTGGAACCACCTCTCAGACGTGCCAGAAGCACGTGGCGGACAGTCCGGAATCACCTGTTGGGCATACTCAACCACCTCTGACACGTACCAGAACCACGTGCCGTGCACGCCGGAACCAGCTACCGGACAGACCGGAATCAACTTTTGGGCATGCCGGAACCACCAGTCAGATGTGCCAGAAACACGTGCCGGAGACGCCGGAAGCACCTGCCGAGCACGTCGCAACCACCTGCTCAACTCGCCTGAACCACCTGCCGGACACGCCAAAATCACCTGCCCGCTACACCAGCACCACTTCGGGGACAAGCCGGAATCAAGTGAGGGGCATGCCGGCACAGCCTCTCAGACTGAACCTCGTGCCGGACACCACAGAACCACCTGCCGGACAGACCGGAACCACCTGCCGGACAAGCCGGAACCACCGGCTCGACCCGCCGGAACGACCGCTGGACATGCAAAATCACCTGCCGGCTACGCCGGAAACACTTGGCGAACACTCCGGAATCACCTGCCGGGCATGCCGGAACCACCTCTCAGATATGCCAGAACCACGTGCCGGAGACGCCGGAAGCACCTGCCGAGCACGCCGGAACCTCCTGCTCGACTCGCCAGAACCACCTGCCGGACACGCAAAAATCACCTGCCGGCTACGCCACAACCAGTTGGGGAACACTTCGGAATCACCTGCCGGGCTTGCTGGAACCACCTGCCGGTCATGCCAAAATCACCTGCCAACTACGCCAGTACCACTTGGCGGACACTGTGGAAACACCTGTCGGGCCGGCCGGAACCACATCTCAGACGTGCCACAACCATGTGCATGAGATGCTTGAAACACACCCCGAACAGACGGAAAACACCTGCCAGACCCGTCTGAACAACCTGCCGAGCACGCTGGAGCCACCTGCTCGACTCGCCGGAATCACCTACCTGACATGCCCAAATCACCAGCCGGGTATGCCAGAACCACTTGGCGGACACTCCGGAATCATCTGCCGGACATGCCGGAACCATCTCTCAGACACACCAGAACCACGTGCCGGAGATGCCGGAAGCACCTGCCGAGCATGCCGGAGCCACCTGCTCGACTCGCCAGAAACACCTGCCGGACACGCCAAAATCACCTGCCGGGTACGACAGAACCACCTGACAGTCACTCCGAAATCACCTGTCGCGCATGCCGGAACCACCTCTCAGACGTGCCGGAAGCACGTGCCGGACACGCCGGAATCACCTACCGGACAGACCGGAACCACCTGCCGAGCACGCCGGAGCCACCTGTTCGACTCGCTGGAACCACCTGCCGGACAGGCCAATATCAACTGCTGGCTATGCCAGAACCACCTGGGGGACGGTCCGGAATCACCTGCCAGCCATGGCGGAACCACCTCTCAGACGTACCAGAACCACCTGCCGGAGAAGCTGGAAACACGTCCTGGACAGTCTGGAACCACCTGCCGGCCAAGCCTGAACCACCTGCCAAGCACAACGGAACAACCTGCCAGACACGCCAAAATCACCTGCGTGTTATGCCAGAACCACTTGGAGGACTCTCTGGGATGACCTGCCGGGCATGTCGGAACCACCTCTCAGACGTGCCAGAACCATGTGGCGGACAGTCCGGAATCACCTGTTGGGCATGCGCAACCACCTCTGAGACGTACCAGAACCACATGCCGTGCAGGCTGGAACCACCTACCGGACAGACCGGAATCACCTTTCGGGCATGCCGGAACCACCTGTCAGATGTGCCAGAAACACGTGCCGGAGACGCCGGAAGCACCTGCCAAGCACGTTGGAACCACCTGCTCAACTCGCCTGAACCACCTGCCGGACATGCCAAAATCACCTGCCGACTATGCCAGAACCACTTGGCGAACACTCCGGAATCACTTGCCGGGCATTCAGGAACCACCTCTCAGACATGCCAGAACCCCGTGCCAATGACCCCAGAAGCACCAGCGGAGCACGCCGGAACCACCTGCTTGACTCGCCAGAACCACCTGCCGGACACGCAAAAATCACCTGCCGGCTACGCCACAACCAGTTGGGGAACACTTCGGAATCACCTGCCGGGCTTGCTGGAACCACCTGCCGGTCATGCCAAAATCATCTGCCAACTACGCCAGAACCGCTTGACGGACACTGCGGAAACAACTGTCGGGCCGGCTGGAACCACATCTCAGACGTGCCAGAAACGTGTTCATGAGATGCTGGAACCACACCCCGAACAGACGGATACCACCTGCCAGAACCGCCTGAACCACCTGCCGAGCACGCTGGAACCACCTGGTCGACTCACCGGTACCACCTCCCTGACACGCCAAAATCACCTGCTGGGTATGCCAGAACCACTTGGCGGACACTCCGGAATCATCTGCCGGACATGCCGGAACCAGCTCTCAGACACACCAGAACCAAGTGCCGGAGACGCCGGAAGCACCTGCCGAGCATGCCGGAGCCACCTGCTCGACTCGCCAGAAACACCTGCCGGACACGCCAAAATCACCTGCCGGGTATGCCAGAACCACCTGGCGGACACTACGGAATCACCTGCCGCGCATGCCGGAAGCACGTGCCAGACACGCCGCAAACACCTACCGGACAGACCGGAACCACCTGCCAAGAACGCCGGAGCCACCTGTTCGACTCGCTGGAACCACCTGCCGGACAGGCCAATATCAACTGCTGGCTATGCCAGAACCACCTGGGGGACAGTCCGGGATCACCTGCCAGCCATGGCGGAACCACCTCTCAGACGTACCAGAACCACCTGCCGGAGAAGCTGGAAACACGTCCTGGACAGACTGGAACCACGTGACGGCCATGCCTGAACCACCTGCCGAGCACGGCGGAACCACCTGCCGGACACGCCAAAATCACCTGCGGGCTACGCCAGAACCACTTGGACGACTCTCCGAAATGACCTGCCGGGCATGTTGGAACCACCTCTCAGACGTGCCAGAAGCACGTGGCGGACAGTCCGGAATCACCTGTTGGGCATACGCAACCACCTCTGACACGTACCAGAACCACGTGCCGTGCACGCCGGAACCAGCTACCGGACAGACCGGAATCAACTTCTGGGCATGCCGGAATCACCAGTCAGATGTGCCAGAAACACGTGCCGGAGACGCCGGAAGCACCTGCCGAGCACGTCGCAACCACCTGCTCAACTCGCCTGAACCACCTGCCGGACACGCCAAAATCACCTGCCCGCTACACCAGCACCACTTCGGGGACAAGCCGGAATCACGTGAGGGGCATGCCGGCACAGCCTCTCAGACTGAACCTCGTGCCGGACACCACAGAACCACCTGCCGGACAGACCGGAACCACCTGCCGGACAAGCCGGAACCACAGGCTCGACCCGCCGGAACCACCGCTGGACATGCAAAATCACCTGCCGGCTACGCCGGAAACACTTGACGAACACTCCGGAATCACCTGCCGGGCATGCCGGAACCACCTCTCAGATATGCCAGAACCACGTGCCAATGACCCTGGAAGCACCTGCCGAGCAAGCCGGAACCACCTGCTCGACTCGCCAGAACCACCTGCCGGACATGCAAAAATCACCTGCCGGCTACGCCACAACCAGTTGGGGAACACTTCGGAATCACCTGCCGGGCTTGCTGGAACCACCTGCCGGTCATGCCAAAATCACCTGCCAACTACGCCAGTACCACTTGGCCGACACTGTGGAAACACCTGTCGGGCCGGCCGGAACCACATCTCAGACGTGCCAGAACCATGTGCATGAGATGCTGGAACCACACCCCGAACAGACGGAAAACACCTGCCAGACCCGTCTGAACAACCTGCCGAGCACCTACCTGACATGCCCAAATCACCAGCCGGGTATGCCAGAACCACTTGGCGGACACTCTGGAATCATCTGCTGGACATGCCGGAAACAGCTCTCAGACACACCAGAACCACGTGCCGGATACGCCGTAAGCACCTGCCGAGCATGCCGGAGCCACCTGCTCGACTCGCCAGAAACACCAGCCGATCATTCAAAAATCACCTGCCGGCTACGCCACAACCATTTGGCGAACACTCCGGAATCACCTGCCGGGCATGCCGGAACCACCTCTCAGATATGCCAGAACCACGTGCCAATGACCCCGGAAGCACCTGCCGAGCACGCCGGAACAACCTGCTCAACTCCCCAGAACCACCTGCCGGACACGCCAAAATCACCTGCCGGCTACGCCACAACCAGTTGGGGAACACTTCGGAATCACCTGCCGGGCTTGCTGGAACCACCTGCCGGTCATGCCAAAATCACCTGCAACTACACCAGTACCACTTGGCGGACACTGTGGAAACACCTGTCGGGCCGGCCGGAACCACATCTCAGACGTGCCACAACCATGTGCATGAGATGCTGGAACCACACCCCAAACAGACGGAAAACACATGCCAGACCCGTCTGAACAACCTGCCGAGCACGCCGGAGCCACCTGCTCGACTCGCCGGAACCACCTACCTGACATGCCCAAATCACCAGCCGGGTATGCCAGAACCACTTGGCGGACACTCCGGAATCATCTGCCGGACATGCCGGAACCAGCTCTCAGACACACCAGAACCACGTGCCGGAGACGCCGGAAGCACCTGCCGAGCATGCCGGAGCCACCTGCTCGACTCGCCAGAAACACCTGCCGGACACGCCAAAATCACCTGCCGGGCAAGCCAGAACCACCTGGCGGACACTCCGAAATCACCTGTCGCGCATGCCGGAACCACCTCTCAGACGTGCCGGAAGCACGTGCCGGACACGCCGGAACCACGTGACGGCCATGCCTGAACCACCTGCCGAGCACGCCGGAGCCACCTGTTCGACTCGCTGGAACCACCTGCCGGACAGGCCAATATCAACTGCTGGCTATGCCAGAACCTCCTAGGGGATGGTCCGGAATCACCTGCCAGCCATGGCGGAACCACCTCTCAGACGTACCAGAACCACCTGCCGGAGAAGCTGGAAACACGTCCTGGACAGTCTGGAACCACCTGCCGGCCAAGCCTGAACCACCTGCCAAGCACAACGGAACAACCTGCCAGACACGCCAAAATCACCTGCGTGTTATGCCAGAAGCACTTGGAGGACTCTCTGGGATGACCTGCCGGGCATGCCGGAACCACCTCTCAGACGTGCCAGAACCATGTGGCGGACAGTCCCCAATCACCTGTTGGGCATGCGCAACCACCTCTGAGACGTACCAGAACCACATGCCGTGCAGGCTGGAACCACCTACCGGACAGACCGGAATCACCTTTCGGGCATGCCGGAACCACCTGTCAGATGAGCCAGAAACACGTGCCGGAGACGCCGGAAGCACCTGCCAAGCACGTTGGAACCACCTGCTCAACTCGCCTGAACCACCTGCCGGACATGCCAAAATCACCTGCCGACTATGCCAGAACCACTTGGCGAACACTCCGGAATCACTTGCCGGGCATGCAGGAACCACCTCTCAGACATGCCAGAACCCCGTGCCAATGACCCCAGAAGCACCAGCCGAGCACGCCGGAACCACCTGCTCGACTCGCCAGAACCACCTGCCTGACACGCAAAAATCACCTGCCGGCTACGCCACAACCAGTTGGGGAACACTTCGGAATCACCTGCCGGGCTTGCTGGAACCACCTGCCGGTCATGCCAAAATCATCTGCCAACTACGCCAGAACCGCTTGGCGGACACTGCGGAAACACCTGTCGGGCCGGCTGGAACCACATCTCAGACGTGCCAGAAACGTGTTCATGAGATGCTGGAACCACACCCCGAACAGACGGATACCACCTGCCAGAACCGCCTGAACCACCTGCCGAGCACGCTGGAACCACCTGGTCGACTCACCGGTACCACCTCCCTGACACGCCAAAATCACCTGCTGGGTATGCCAGAACCACTTGGCGGACACTCCGGAATCATCTGCCGGACATGCCGGAACCAGCTCTCAGACACACCAGAACCAAGTGCCGGAGACGCCGGAAGCACCTGCCGAGCATGCCGGAGCCACCTGCTCGACTCGCCAGAAACACCTGCCGGACACGCCAAAATCACCTGCCGGGTATGCCAGAACCACCTGGCGGACACTACGGAATCAACTGCCGCGCATGCTGGAAGCACGTGACAGACACGCCGCAAACACCTACCGGACAGACCGGAACCACCTGCCAAGAACGCCGGAGCCACCTGTTCGACTCGCTGGAACCACCTGCCGGACAGGCCAATATCAACTGCTGGCTATGCCAGAACCACCTGGGGGACAGTCCGGGATCACCTGCCAGCCATGGCGGAACCACCTCTCAGACGTACCAGAACCACCTGCCGGAGAAGCTGGAAACACGTCCTGGACAGACTGGAACCACGTGACGGCCATGCCTGAACCACCTGCCGAGCACGGCGGAACCACCTGCCGGACACGCCAAAATCACCTGCGGGCTACGCCAGAACCACTTGGACGACTCTCCGAAATGACCTGCCGGGCATGTTGGAACCACCTCTCAGACGTGCCAGAAGCACGTGGCGGACAGTCCGGAATCACCTGTTGGGCATACGCAACCACCTCTGACACGTACCAGAACCACGTGCCGTGCACGCCGGAACCAGCTACCGGACAGACCGGAATCCACTTTTGGGCATGCCGGAACCACCAGTCAGATGTGCCAGAAACACGTGCCGGAGACGCCGGAAGCACCTGCCGAGCACGTCGCAACCACCTGCTCAACTCGCCTGAACCACCTGCCGGACACGCCAAAATCACCTGCACGCTACACCAGCACCACTTCGGGGACAAGCCGGAATCACGTGAGGGGCATGCCGGCACAGCCTCTCAGACTGAACCTCGTGCCGGACACCACAGAACCACCTGCCGGACAGACCGGAACAACCTGCCGGACAAGCCGGAACCACCGGCTCGACCCGCCGGAACCACCGCTGGACATGCAAAATCACCTGCCGGCTACGCCGGAAACACTTGACGAACACTCCGGAATCACCTGCCGGGCATGCCGGAACCACCTCTCAGATATGCCAGAACCACGTGCCAATGACCCTGGAAGCACCTGCCGAGCAAGCCGGAACCACCTGCTCGACTCGCCAGAACCACCTGCCGGACACGCAAAAATCACCTGCCGGCTACGCCACAACCAGTTGGGGAACACTTCGGAATCACCTGCCGGGCTTGCTGGAACCACCTGCCGGTCATGCCAAAATCACCTGCCAACTACGCCAGTACCACTTGGCCGACACTGTGGAAACACCTGTCGGGCCGGCCGGAACCACATCTCAGACGTGCCAGAACCATGTGCATGAGATGCTGGAACCACACCCCGAACAGACGGAAAACACCTGCCAGACCCGTCTGAACAACCTGCCGAGCACCTACCTGACATGTCCAAATCACCAGCCGGGTATGCCAGAACCACTTGGCGGACACTCTGGAATCATCTGCTGGACATGCAGGAAACAGCTCTCAGACACACCAGAACCACGTGCCGGATACGCCGTAAGCACCTGCCGAGCATGCCGGAGCCACCTGCTCGACTCGCCAGAAACACCAGCCGATCATTCAAAAATCACCTGCCGGCTACGCCACAACCATTTGGCGAACACTCCGGAATCACCTGCCGGGCATGCCGGAACCACCTCTCAGATATGCCAGAACCACGTGCCAATGACCCCGGAAGCACCTGCCGAGCACGCCGGAACAACCTGCTCAACTCCCCAGAACCACCTGCCGGACACGCCAAAATCACCTGCCGGCTACGCCACAACCAGTTGGGGAACACTTCGGAATCACCTGCCGGGCTTGCTGGAACCACCTGCCGGTCATGCCAAAATCACCTGCAACTACACCAGTACCACTTGGCGGACACTGTGGAAACACCTGTCGGGCCGGCCGGAACCACATCTCAGACGTGCCACAACCATGTGCATGAGATGCTGGAACCACACCCCAAACAGACGGAAAACACATGCCAGACCCGTCTGAACAACCTGCCGAGCACGCCGGAGCCACCTGCTCGACTCGCCGGAACCACCTACCTGACATGCCCAAATCACCAGCCGGGTATGCCAGAACCACTTGGCGGACACTCCGGAATCATCTGCCGGACATGCCGGAACCAGCTCTCAGACACACCAGAACCACGTGCCGGAGACGCCGGAAGCACCTGCCGAGCATGCCGGAGCCACCTGCTCGACTCGCCAGAAACACCTGCCGGACACGCCAAAATCACCTGCCGGGCATGCCAGAACCACCTGGCGGACACTCCGAAATCACCTGTCGCGCATGCCGGAACCACCTCTCAGACGTGCCGGAAGCACGTGCCGGACACGCCGGAATCACCTACCGGACAGACCGGAACCACCTGCCGAGCACGCCGGAGCCACCTGTTCGACTCGCTGGAACCACCTGCCGGACAGGCCAATATCAACTGCTGGCTATGCCAGAACCTCCTAGGGGATGGTCCGGAATCACCTGCCAGCCATGGCGGAACCACCTCTCAGACGTACCAGAACCACCTGCCGGAGAAGCTGGAAACACGTCCTGGACAGTCTGGAACCACCTGCCGGCCAAGCCTGAACCACCTGCCAAGCACAACGGAACAACCTGCCAGACACGCCAAAATCACCTGCGTGTTATGCCAGAACCACTTGGAGGACTCTCTGGGATGACCTGCCGGGCATGCCGGAACCACCTCTCAGACGTGCCAGAACCATGTGGCGGACAGTCCCCAATCACCTGTTGGGCATGCGCAACCACCTCTGAGACGTACCAGAACCACATGCCGTGCAGGCTGGAACCACCTACCGGACAGACCGGAATCACCTTTCGGGCATGCCGGAACCACCTGTCAGATGTGCCAGAAACACGTGCCGGAGACGCCGGAAGCACCTGCCAAGCACGTTGGAACCACCTGCTCAACTCGCCTGAACCACCTGCCGGACATGCCAAAATCACCTGCCGACTATGCCAGAACCACTTGGCGAACACTCCGGAATCACTTGCCGGGCATGCAGGAACCACCTCTCAGACATGCCAGAACCCCGTGCCAATGACCCCAGAAGCACCAGCCGAGCACGCCGGAACCACCTGCTCGACTCGCCAGAACCACCTGCCTGACACGCAAAAATCACCTGCCGGCTACGCCACAACCAGTTGGGGAACACTTCGGAATCACCTGCCGGGCTTGCTGGAACCACCTGCCGGTCATGCCAAAATCATCTGCCAACTACGCCAGAACCGCTTGGCGGACACTGCGGAAACACCTGTCGGGCCGGCTGGAACCACATCTCAGACGTGCCAGAAACGTGTTCATGAGATGCTGGAACCACACCCCGAACAGACGGATACCACCTGCCAGAACCGCCTGAACCACCTGCCGAGCACGCTGGAACCACCTGGTCGACTCACCGGTACCACCTCCCTGACACGCCAAAATCACCTGCTGGGTATGCCAGAACCACTTGGCGGACACTCCGGAATCATCTGCCGGACATGCCGGAACCAGCTCTCAGACACACCAGAACCAAGTGCCGGAGACGCCGGAAGCACCTGCCGAGCATGCCGGAGCCACCTGCTCGACTCGCCAGAAACACCTGCCGGACACGCCAAAATCACCTGCCGGGTATGCCAGAACCACCTGGCGGACACTACGGAATCACCTGCCGCGCATGCCGGAAGCACGTGCCAGACACGCCGCAAACACCTACCGGACAGACCGGAACCACCTGCCAAGAACGCCGGAGCCACCTGTTCGACTCGCTGGAACCACCTGCCGGACAGGCCAATATCAACTGCTGGCTATGCCAGAACCACCTGGGGGACAGTCCGGGATCACCTGCCAGCCATGGCGGAACCACCTCTCAGACGTACCAGAACCACCTGCCGGAGAAGCTGGAAACACGTCCTGGACAGACTGGAACCACGTGACGGCCATGCCTGAACCACCTGCCGAGCACGGCGGAACCACCTGCCGGACACGCCAAAATCACCTGCGGGCTACGCCAGAACCACTTGGACGACTCTCCGAAATGACCTGCCGGGCATGTTGGAACCACCTCTCAGACGTGCCAGAAGCACGTGGCGGACAGTCCGGAATCACCTGTTGGGCATACGCAACCACCTCTGACACGTACCAGAACCACGTGCCGTGCACGCCGGAACCAGCTACCGGACAGACCGGAATCCACTTTTGGGCATGCCGGAACCACCAGTCAGATGTGCCAGAAACACGTGCCGGAGACGCCGGAAGCACCTGCCGAGCACGTCGCAACCACCTGCTCAACTCGCCTGAACCACCTGCCGGACACGCCAAAATCACCTGCACGCTACACCAGCACCACTTCGGGGACAAGCCGGAATCACGTGAGGGGCATGCCGGCACAGCCTCTCAGACTGAACCTCGTGCCGGACACCACAGAACCACCTGCCGGACAGACCGGAACCACCTGCCGGACAAGCCGGAACCACCGGCTCGACCCGCCGGAACGACCGCTGGACATGCAAAATCACTTGCCGGCTACGCCGGAAACACTTGACGAACACTCCGGAATCACCTGCCGGGCATGCCGGAACCACCTCTCAGATATGCCAGAACCACGTGCCAATGACCCTGGAAGCAGCTGGCGAGCATGCCGGGACCACCTGCTCGACTCGCCAGAACCACCTGCCGGACACGCAGAAATCACCTGCCGGCTACGCCACAACCAGTTGGGGAACACTTCGGAATCACCTGCCGGGCTTGCTGGAACCACCTGCCGGTCATGCCAAAATCACCTGCCAACTACGCCAGTACCACTTGGCCGACACTGTGGAAACACCTGTCGGGCCGGCCGAAAGCACATCTCAGACGTGCCAGAACCATGTGCATGAGATGCTGGAACCACACCCCGAACAGACGGAAAACACCTGCCAGACCCGTCTGAACAACCTGCCGAGCACGCCGGAGCCACCTGCTCGAATCGCCGGAACCACCTACCTGACATGCCCAAATCACCAGCCGGGTATGCCAGAACCACTTGGCGGACACTCCGGAATCATCTGCCGGACATGCCGGAACCAGCTCTCAGACACAGCAGAACCACGTGCCGGAGACGCCGGAAGCACCTGCCGAGCATGCCGGAGCCACCTGCTCGACTCGCCAGAAACACCTGCCGGACACGCCAAAATCACCTGCCGGGTATGCCAGAACCACCTGGCGGACACTCCGAAATCACCTGTCGCGCATGCCGGAACCACCTCTCAGACGTGCCGGAAGCACGTGCCGGACACGCCGGAACCACGTGACGGCCATGCCTGAACCACCTGCCGAGCACGCCGGAGCCACCTGTTCGACTCGCTGGAACCACCTGCCGGACAGGCCAATATCAACTGCTGGCTATGCCAGAACCACCTGGGGGACGGTCCGGAATCACCTGCCAGCCATGGCGGAACCACCTCTCAGACGTACCAGAACCACCTGCCGGAGAAGCTGGAAACACGTCCTGGACAGTCTGGAACCACCTGCCGGCCAAGCCTGAACCACCTGCCAAGCACAACGGAACAACCTGCCAGACACGCCAAAATCACCTGCGTGTTATGCCAGAACCACTTGGAGGACTCTCTGGGATGACCTGCCGGGCATGTTGGAACCACCTCTCAGACGTGCCAGAACCATGTGGCGGACAGTCCGGAATCACCTGTTGGGCATGCGCAACCACCTCTGAGACGTACCAGAACCACATGCCGTGCAGGCTGGAACCACCTACCGGACAGACCGGAATCACCTTTCGGGCATGCCGGAACCACCTGTCAGATGTGCCAGAAACACGTGCCGGAGACGCCGGAAGCACCTGCCAAGCACGTTGGAACCACCTGCTCAACTCGCCTGAACCACCTGCCGGACATGCCAAAATCACCTGCCGACTATGGCAGAACCACTTGGCGAACACTCCGGAATCACTTGCCGGGCATGCAGGAACCACCTCTCAGACATGCCAGAACCCCGTGCCAATGACCCCAGAAGCACCAGCGGAGCACGCCGGAACCACCTGCTTGACTCGCCAGAACCACCTGCCGAACACGCAAAAATCACCTGCCGGCTACGCCACAACCAGTTGGGGAACACTTCGGAATCACCTGCCGGGCTTGCTGGAACCACCTGCCGGTCATGCCAAAATCATCTGCCAACTACGCCAGAACCGCTTGGCGGACACTGCGGAAACACCTGTCGGGCCGGCTGGAACCACATCTCAGACGTGCCAGAAACGTGTTCATGAGATGCTGGAACCACACCCCGAACAGACGGATACCACCTGCCAGAACCGCCTGAACCACCTGCCGAGCACGCTGGAACCACCTGGTCGACTCACCGGTACCACCTCCCTGACACGCCAAAATCACCTGCTGGGTATGCCAGAACCACTTGGCGGACACTCCGGAATCATCTGCCGGACATGCCGGAACCAGCTCTCAGACACACCAGAACCAAGTGCCGGAGACGCCGGAAGCACCTGCCGAGCATGCCGGAGCCACCTGCTCGACTCGCCAGAAACACCTGCCGGACACGCCAAAATCACCTGCCGGGTATGCCAGAACCACCTGGCGGACACTACGGAATCACCTGCCGCGCATGCCGGAAGCACGTGCCAGACACGCCGCAAACACCTACCGGACAGACCGGAACCACCTGCCAAGAACGCCGGAGCCACCTGTTCGACTCGCTGGAACCACCTGCCGGACAGGCCAATATCAACTGCTGGCTATGCCAGAACCACCTGGGGGACAGTCCGGGATCACCTGCCAGCCATGGCGGAACCACCTCTCAGACGTACCAGAACCACCTGCCGGAGAAGCTGGAAACACGTCCTGGACAGACTGGAACCACGTGACGGCCATGCCTGAACCACCTGCCGAGCACGGCGGAACCACCTGCCGGACGCGCCAAAATCACCTGCGGGCTATGCCAGAACCACTTGGACGACTCTCCGAAATGACCTGCCGGGCAGGTTGGAACCACCTCTCAGACGTGCCAGAAGCACGTGGCGGACAGTCCGGAATCACCTGTTGGGCATACGCAACCACCTCTGACACGTACCAGAACCACGTGCCGTGCACGCCGGAACCAGCTACCGGACAGACCGGAATCAACTTTTGGGCATGCCGGAACCACCAGTCAGATGTGCCAGAAACTCGTGCCGGAGACGCCGGAAGCACCTGCCGAGCACGTCGCAACCACCTGCTCAACTCGCCTGAACCACCTGCCGGACACGCCAAAATCACCTGCCCGCTACACCAGCACCACTTCGGGGACAAGCTGGATTCACGTGAGGGGCATGCTGGCACAGCCTCTCAGACTGAACCTCGTGCCGGACACCACAGATCCACCTGCCGGACAGACCGGAACCACATGCCGGACACGCCGGAACGACCGGCTCGACCCGCCGGAACGACTGCTGGACATGCAAAATCACCTGCCGGCTACGCCGGAAACACTTGGCGAACACTCCGGAATCACCTGCCGGGCATGCCGGAACCACCTCTCAGATATGCCAGAACCACGTGCCGGAGACGCCGGAAGCACCTGCCGAGCACGCCGGAACCACCTGCTCGACTCGCCAGAACCACCTGCCGGACACGCAAAAATCACCTGCCGGCTACGCCACAACCAGTTGGGGAACACTTCGGAATCACCTGCCGGGCTTGCTGGAACCACCTGCCGGTCATGCCAAAATCACCTGCCAACTACGCCAGTACCACTTGGCGGACACTGTGGAAACACCTGTCGGGCCGGCCGGAACCACATCTCAGACGTGCCACAACCATGTGCATGTGATGCTGGAAACACACCCCGAACAGACGGAAAACACCTGCCAGACCCGTCTGAACAACCTGCCGAGCACGCTGGAGCCACCTGCTCGACTCGCCGGAATCACCTACCTGACATGCCAAAATCACCAGCCGGGTATGCCAGAACCACTTGGCGGACACTCCGGAATCATCTGCCGGACATGCCGGAACCAGCTCTCAGACACACCAGAACCACGTGCCGGAGACGCCGGAAGCACCTGCCGAGCATGCTGGAGCCACCTGCTCGACTCGCCAGAAACACCTGCCGGACACGCCAAAATCACCTGCCGGGTACGCCAGAACCACCTGGCAGTCACTCCGAAATCACCTGTCGCGCATGCCGGAACCACCTCTCAGACGTGCCGGAAGCACGTGCCGGACACGCCGGAATCACCTACCGGACAGACCGGAACCAACTGCCGAGCACGCCGGAGCCACCTGTTCGACTCGCTGGAACCACCTGCCGGACAGGCCAATATCAACTGCTGGCTATGCCAGAACCACCTGGGGGACGGTCCGGAATCACCTGCCAGCCATGGCGGAACCACCTCTCAGACGTACCAGAACCACCTGCCGGAGAAGCTGGAAACACGTCCTGGACAGTCTGGAACCACCTGCCGGCCACGCCTGAACCACCTGCCAAGCACAACGGAACAACCTGCCAGACACGCCAAAATCACCTGCGTGTTATGCCAGAACCACTTGGAGGACTCTCTGGGATGACCTGCCGGGCATGTCGGAACCACCTCTCAGACGTGCCAGAACCATGTGGCGGACAGTCCGGAATCACCTGTTGGGCATGCGCAACCACCTCTGAGACGTACCAGAACCACATGCCGTGCAGGCTGGAACCACCTACCGGACAGACCGGAATCACCTTTCGGGCATGCCGGAACCACCTGTCAGATGTGCCAGAAACACGTGCCGGAGACGCCGGAAGCACCTGCCAAGCACGTTGGAACCACCTGCTCAACTCGCCTGAACCACCTGCCGGACATGCCAAAATCACCTGCCGACTATGCCAGAACCACTTGGCGAACACTCCGGAATCACTTGCCGGGCATGCAGGAACCACCTCTCAGACATGCCAGAACCCCGTGCCAATGACCCCAGAAGCACCAGCGGAGCACGCCGGAACCACCTGCTTGACTCGCCAGAACCACCTGCCGGACACGCAAAAATCACCTGCCGGCTACGCCACAACCAGTTGGGGAACACTTCGGAATCACCTGCCGGGCTTGCTGGAACCACCTGCCGGTCATGCCAAAATCATCTGCCAACTACGCCAGAACCGCTTGGCGGACACTGCGGAAACACCTGTCGGGCCGGCTGGAACCACATCTCAGACGTGCCAGAAACGTGTTCATGAGATGCTGGAACCACACCCCGAACAGACGGATACCACCTGCCAGAACCGCCTGAACCACCTGCCGAGCACGCTGGAACCACCTGGTCGACTCACCGGTACCACCTCCCTGACACGCCAAAATCACCTGCTGGGTATGCCAGAACCACTTGGCGGACACTCCGGAATCATCTGCCGGACATGCCGGAACCAGCTCTCAGACACACCAGAACCAAGTGCCGGAGACGCCGGAAGCACCTGCCGAGCATGCCGGAGCCACCTGCTCGACTCGCCAGAAACACCTGCCGGACACGCCAAAATCACCTGCCGGGTATGCCAGAACCACCTGGCGGACACTACGGAATCACCTGCCGCGCATGCCGGAAGCACGTGCCAGACACGCCGCAAACACCTACCGGACAGACCGGAACCACCTGCCAAGAACGCCGGAGCCACCTGTTCGACTCGCTGGAACCACCTGCCGGACAGGCCAATATCAACTGCTGGCTATGCCAGAACCACCTGGGGGACAGTCCGGGATCACCTGCCAGCCATGGCGGAACCACCTCTCAGACGTACCAGAACCACCTGCCGGAGAAGCTGGAAACACGTCCTGGACAGACTGGAACCACGTGACGGCCATGCCTGAACCACCTGCCGAGCACGGCGGAACCACCTGCCGGACGCGCCAAAATCACCTGCGGGCTATGCCAGAACCACTTGGACGACTCTCCGAAATGACCTGCCGGGCAGGTTGGAACCACCTCTCAGACGTGCCAGAAGCACGTGGCGGACAGTCCGGAATCACCTGTTGGGCATACGCAACCACCTCTGACACGTACCAGAACCACGTGCCGTGCACGCCGGAACCAGCTACCGGACAGACCGGAATCAACTTTTGGGCATGCCGGAACCACCAGTCAGATGTGCCAGAAACACGTGCCGGAGACGCCGGAAGCACCTGCCGAGCACGTCGCAACCACCTGCTCAACTCGCCTGAACCACCTGCCGGACACGCCAAAATCACCTGCCCGCTACACCAGCACCACTTCGGGGACAAGCCGGAATCACGTGAGGGGCATGCCGGCACAGCCTCTCAGACTGAACCTCGTGCCGGACACCACAGAACCACCTGCCAGACAGACCGGAACCACCTGCCGGACAAGCCGGAACCACCGGCTCGACCCGCCGGAACCACCGCTGGACATGCAAAATCACCTGCCGGCTACGCCGGAAACACTTGACGAACACTCCGGAATCACCTGCCGGGCATGCCGGAACCACCTCTCAGATATGCCAGAACCACGTGCCAATGACCCTGGAAGCACCTGCCGAGCATGCCGGAACCACCTGCTCGACTCGCCAGAACCACCTGACGGACACGCAGAAATCACCTGCCGGCTACGCCACAACCAGTTGGGGAACACTTCGGAATCACCTGCCGGGCTTGCTGGAACCACCTGCTGGTCATGCCAAAATCACCTGCCAACTACGCCAGTACCACTTGGCCGACACTGTGGAAACACCTGTCGGGCCGGCCGGAACCACATCTCAGACGTGCCAGAACCATGTGCATGAGATGCTGGAACCACACCCCGAACAGACGGAAAACACCTGCCAGACCCGTCTGAACAACCTGCCGAGCACCTACCTGACATGCCCAAATCACCAGCCGGGTATGCCAGAACCACTTGGCGGACACTCTGGAATCATCTGCTGGACATGCCGGAACCAGCTCTCAGACACACCAGAACCACGTGCCGGATACGCCGTAAGCACCTGCCGAGCATGCCGGAGCCACCTGCTCGACTCGCCAGAAACACCAGCCGATCATTCAAAAATCACCTGCCGGCTACGCCACAACCATTTGGCGAACACTCCGGAATCACCTGCCGGGCATGCCGGAACCACCTCTCAGATATGCCAGAACCACGTGCCAATGACCCCGGAAGCACCTGCCGAGCACGCCGGAACAACCTGCTCAACTCCCCAGAACCACCTGCCGGACACGCCAAAATCACCTGCCGGCTACGCCACAACCAGTTGGGGAACACTTCGGAATCACCTGCCGGGCTTGCTGGAACCACCTGCCGGTCATGCCAAAATCACCTGCCAACTACGCCAGTACCACTTGGCGGACACTGTGGAAACACCTGTCGGGCCGGCCGGAACCACATCTCAGACGTGCCACAACCATGTGCATGTGATGCTGGAAACACACCCCGAACAGACGGAAAACACCTGCCAGACCCGTCTGAACAACCTGCCGAGCACGCTGGAGCCACCTGCTCGACTCGCCGGACTCACCTACCTGACATGCCAAAATCAGCAGCCGGGTATGCCAGAACCACTTGGCGGACACTCCGGAATCATCTGCCGGACATGCCGGAACCAGCTCTCAGACACACCAGAACCACGTGCCGGAGACGCCGGAAGCACCTGCCGAGCATGCTGGAGCCACCTGCTCGACTCGCCAGAAACACCTGCCGGACACGCCAAAATCACCTGCCGGGTACGCCAGAACCACCTGGCAGTCACTCCGAAATCACCTGTCGCGCATGCCGGAACCACCTCTCAGACGTGCCGGAAGCACGTGCCGGACACGCCGGAATCACCTACCGGACAGACCGGAACCAACTGCCGAGCACGCCGGAGCCACCTGTTCGACTCGCTGGAACCACCTGCCGGACAGGCCAATATCAACTGCTGGCTATGCCAGAACCACCTGGGGGACGGTCCGGAATCACCTGCCAGCCATGGCGGAACCACCTCTCAGACGTACCAGAACCACCTGCTGGAGAAGCTGGAAACACGTCCTGGACAGTCTGGAATCACCTGCCGGCCAAGCCTGAACCACCTGCCAAGCACAACGGAACAACCTGCCAGACACGCCAAAATCACCTGCGTGTTATGCCAGAACCACTTGGAGGACTCTCTGGGATGACCTGCCGGGCATGTCGGAACCACCTCTCAGACGTGCCAGAACCATGTGGCGGACAGTCCGGAATCACCTGTTGGGCATGCGCAACCACCTCTGAGACGTACCAGAACCACATGCCGTGCAGGCTGGAACCACCTACCGGACAGACCGGAATCACCTTTCGGGCATGCCGGAACCACCTGTCAGATGTGCCAGAAACACGTGCCGGAGACGCCGGAAGCACCTGCCAAGCACGTTGGAACCACCTGCTCAACTCGCCTGAACCACCTGCCGGACATGCCAAAATCACCTGCCGACTATGCCAGAACCACTTGGCGAACACTCCAGAATCACTTGCCGGGCATGCAGGAACCACCTCTCAGACATGCCAGAACCCCGTGCCAATGACCCCAGAAGCACCAGCCGAGCACGCCGGAACCACCTGCTTGACTCGCCAGAACCACCTGCCGAACACGCAAAAATCACCTGCCGGCTACGCCACAACCAGTTGGGGAACACTTCGGAATCACCTGCCGGGCTTGCTGGAACCACCTGCCGGTCATGCCAAAATCATCTGCCAACTACGCCAGAACCGCTTGGCGGACACTGCGGAAACACCTGTCGGGCCGGCTGGAACCACATCTCAGACGTGCCAGAAACGTGTTCATGAGATGCTGGAACCACACCCCGAACAGACGGATACCACCTGCCAGAACCGCCTGAACCACCTGCCGAGCACGCTGGAACCACCTGGTCGACTCACCGGTACCACCTCCCTGACACGCCAAAATCACCTGCTGGGTATGCCAGAACCACTTGGCGGACACTCCGGAATCATCTGCCGGACATGCCGGAACCAGCTCTCAGACACACCAGAACCAAGTGCCGGAGACGCCGGAAGCACCTGCCGAGCATGCCGGAGCCACCTGCTCGACTCGCCAGAAACACCTGCCGGACACGCCAAAATCACCTGCCGGGTATGCCAGAACCACCTGGCGGACACTACGGAATCACCTGCCGCGCATGCCGGAAGCACGTGCCAGACACGCCGCAAACACCTACCGGACAGACCGGAACCACCTGCCAAGAACGCCGGAGCCACCTGTTCGACTCGCTGGAACCACCTGCCGGACAGGCCAATATCAACTGCTGGCTATGCCAGAACCACCTGGGGGACAGTCCGGGATCACCTGCCAGCCATGGCGGAACCACCTCTCAGACGTACCAGAACCACCTGCCGGAGAAGCTGGAAACACGTCCTGGACAGACTGGAACCACGTGACGGCCATGCCTGAACCACCTGCCGAGCACGGCGGAACCACCTGCCGGACGCGCCAAAATCACCTGCGGGCTATGCCAGAACCACTTGGACGACTCTCCGAAATGACCTGCCGGGCAGGTTGGAACCACCTCTCAGACGTGCCAGAAGCACGTGGCGGACAGTCCGGAATCACCTGTTGGGCATACGCAACCACCTCTGACACGTACCAGAACCACGTGCCGTGCACGCCGGAACCAGCTACCGGACAGACCGGAATCAACTTTTGGGCATGCCGGAACCACCAGTCAGATGTGCCAGAAACACGTGCCGGAGATGCCGGAAGCACCTGCCGAGCACGTCGCAACCACCTGCTCAACTCGCCTGAACCACCTGCCGGACACGCCAAAATCACCTGCCCGCTACACCAGCACCACTTCGGGGACAAGCTGGAATCACGTGAGGGGCATGCTGGCACAGCCTCTCAGACTGAACCTCGTGCCGGACACCACAGATCCACCTGCCGGACAGACCGGAACCACCTGCCGGACACGCCGGAACGACCGGCTCGACCCGCCGGAACGAGCGCTGGACATGCAAAATCACCTGCCGGCTACGCCGGAAACACTTGGCGAACACTCCGGAATCACCTGCCGGGCATGCCGGAACCACCTCTCAGATATGCCAGAACCACGTGCCGGAGACGCCGGAAGCACCTGCCGAGCACGCCGGAACCACCTGCTCGACTCGCCAGAACCACCTGCCGGACACGCAAAAATCACCTGCCGGCTACGCCACAACCAGTTGGGGAACACTTCGGAATCACCTGCCGGGCTTGCTGGAACCACCTGCCGGTCATGCCAAAATCACCTGCCAACTACGCCAGTACCACTTGGCGGACACTGTGGAAACACCTGTCGGGCCGGCCGGAACCACATCTCAGACGTGCCACAACCATGTGCATGTGATGCTGGAAACACACCCCGAACAGACGGAAAACACCTGCCAGACCCGTCTGAACAACCTGCCGGGCACGCTGGAGCCACCTGCTCGACTCGCCGGAATCACCTACCTGACATGCCAAAATCACCAGCCGGGTATGCCAGAACCACTTGGCGGACACTCCGGAATCATCTGCCGGACATGCCGGAACCAGCTCTCAGACACACCAGAACCACGTGCCGGAGACGCCGGAAGCACCTGCCGAGCATGCTGGAGCCACCTGCTCGACTCGCCAGAAACACCTGCCGGACACGCCAAAATCACCTGCCGGGTACGCCAGAACCACCTGGCAGTCACTCCGAAATCACCTGTCGCGCATGCCGGAACCACCTCTCAGACGTGCCGGAAGCACGTGCCGGACACGCCGGAATCACCTACCGGACAGACCGGAACCAACTGCCGAGCACGCCGGAGCCACCTGTTCGACTCGCTGGAACCACCTGCCGGACAGGCCAATATCAACTGCTGGCTATGCCAGAACCACCTGGGGGACGGTCCGGAATCACCTGCCAGCCATGGCGGAACCACCTCTCAGACGTACCAGAACCACCTGCCGGAGAAGCTGGAAACACGTCCTGGACAGTCTGGAACCACCTGCCGGCCAAGCCTGAACCACCTGCCAAGCACAACGGAACAACCTGCCAGACACGCCAAAATCACCTGCGTGTTATGCCAGAACCACTTGGAGGACTCTCTGGGATGACCTGCCGGGCATGTCGGAACCACCTCTCAGACGTGCCAGAACCATGTGGCGGACAGTCCGGAATCACCTGTTGGGCATGCGCAACCACCTCTGAGACGTACCAGAACCACATGCCGTGCAGGCTGGAACCACCTACCGGACAGACCGGAATCACCTTTCGGGCATGCCGGAACCACCTGTCAGATGTGCCAGAAACACGTGCCGGAGACGCCGGAAGCACCTGCCAAGCACGTTGGAACCACCTGCTCAACTCGCCTGAACCACCTGCCGGACATGCCAAAATCACCTGCCGACTATGCCAGAACCACTTGGCGAACACTCCGGAATCACTTGCCGGGCATGCAGGAACCACCTCTCAGACATGCCAGAACCCCGTGCCAATGACCCCAGAAGCACCAGCCGAGCACGCCGGAACCACCTGCTTGACTCGCCAGAACCACCTGCCGGACACGCAAAAATCACCTGCCGGCTACGCCACAACCAGTTGGGGAACACTTCGGAATCACCTGCCGGGCTTGCTGGAACCACCTGCCGGTCATGCCAAAATCATCTGCCAACTACGCCAGAACCGCTTGGCGGACACTGCGGAAACACCTGTCGGGCCGGCTGGAACCACATCTCAGACGTGCCAGAAACGTGTTCATGAGATGCTGGAACCACACCCCGAACAGACGGATACCACCTGCCAGAACCGCCTGAACCACCTGCCGAGCACGCTGGAACCACCTGGTCGACTCACCGGTACCACCTCCCTGACACGCCAAAATCACCTGCTGGGTATGCCAGAACCACTTGGCGGACACTCCGGAATCATCTGCCGGACATGCCGGAACCAGCTCTCAGACACACCAGAACCAAGTGCCGGAGACGCCGGAAGCACCTGCCGAGCATGCCGGAGCCACCTGCTCGACTCGCCAGAAACACCTGCCGGACACGCCAAAATCACCTGCCGGGTATGCCAGAACCACCTGGCGGACACTACGGAATCACCTGCCGCGCATGCCGGAAGCACGTGCCAGACACGCCGCAAACACCTACCGGACAGACCGGAACCACCTGCCAAGAACGCCGGAGCCACCTGTTCGACTCGCTGGAACCACCTGCCGGACAGGCCAATATCAACTGCTGGCTATGCCAGAACCACCTGGGGGACAGTCCGGGATCACCTGCCAGCCATGGCGGAACCACCTCTCAGACGTACCAGAACCACCTGCCGGAGAAGCTGGAAACACGTCCTGGACAGACTGGAACCACGTGACGGCCATGCCTGAACCACCTGCCGAGCACGGCGGAACCACCTGCCGGACGCGCCAAAATCACCTGCGGGCTATGCCAGAACCACTTGGACGACTCTCCGAAATGACCTGCCGGGCAGGTTGGAACCACCTCTCAGACGTGCCAGAAGCACGTGGCGGACAGTCCGGAATCACCTGTTGGGCATACGCAACCACCTCTGACACGTACCAGAACCACGTGCCGTGCACGCCGGAACCAGCTACCGGACAGACCGGAATCAACTTTTGGGCATGCCGGAACCATCAGTCAGATGTGCCAGAAACACGTGCCGGAGACGCCGGAAGCACCTGCCGAGCACGTCGCAACCACCTGCTCAACTCGCCTGAACCACCTGCCGGACACGCCAAAATCACCTGCCCGCTACACCAGCACCACTTCGGGGACAAGCCGGAATCACGTGAGGGGCATGCCGGCACAGCCTCTCAGACTGAACCTCGTGCCGGACACCACAGAACCACCTGCCGGACAGACCGGAACCACCTGCCGGACAAGCCGGAACCACCGGCTCGACCCGCCGGAACCACCGCTGGACATGCAAAATCACCTGCCGGCTACGCCGGAAACACTTGACGAACACTCCGGAATCACCTGCCGGGCATGCCGGAACCACCTCTCAGATATGCCAGAACCACGTGCCAATGACCCTGGAAGCACCTGCCGAGCATGCCGGAACCACCTGCTCGACTCGCCAGAACCACCTGACGGACACGCAGAAATCACCTGCCGGCTACGCCACAACCAGTTGGGGAACACTTCGGAATCACCTGCCGGGCTTGCTGGAACCACCTGCTGGTCATGCCAAAATCACCTGCCAACTACGCCAGTACCACTTGGCCGACACTGTGGAAACACCTGTCGGGCCGGCCGGAACCACATCTCAGACGTGCCAGAACCATGTGCATGAGATGCTGGAACCACACCCCGAACAGACGGAAAACACCTGCCAGACCCGTCTGAACAACCTGCCGAGCACCTACCTGACATGCCCAAATCACCAGCCGGGTATGCCAGAACCACTTGGCGGACACTCTGGAATCATCTGCTGGACATGCCGGAACCAGCTCTCAGACACACCAGAACCACGTGCCGGATACGCCGTAAGCACCTGCCGAGCATGCCGGAGCCACCTGCTCGACTCGCCAGAAACACCAGCCGATCATTCAAAAATCACCTGCCGGCTACGCCACAACCATTTGGCGAACACTCCGGAATCACCTGCCGGGCATGCCGGAACCACCTCTCAGATATGCCAGAACCACGTGCCAATTACCCCGGAAGCACCTGCCGAGCACGCCGGAACAACCTGCTCAACTCCCCAGAACCACCTGCCGGACACGCCAAAATCACCTGCCGGCTACGCCACAACCAGTTGGGGAACACTTCGGAATCACCTGCCGGGCTTGCTGGAACCACCTGCCGGTCATGCCAAAATCACCTGCAACTACACCAGTACCACTTGGCGGACACTGTGGAAACACCTGTCGGGCCGGCCGGAACCACATCTCAGACGTGCCAGAACCATGTGCATGAGATGCTGGAACCACACCCCGAACAGACGGAAAACACCTGCCAGACCCGTCTGAACAACCTGCCGAGCACGCCTGAGCCACCTGCTCGACTCGCCGGAACCACCTACCTGACATGCCCAAATCACCAGCCGGGTATGCCAGAACCACTTGGCGGACACTCCGGAATCATCTGCCGGACATGCCGGAACCAGCTCTCAGACACAGCAGAACCACGTGCCGGAGACGCCGGAAGCACCTGCCGAGCATGCCAGAGCCACCTGCTCGACTCGCCAGAAACACCTGCCGGACACGCCAAAATCACCTGCCGGGTATGCCAGAACCACCTGGCGGACACTCCTAAATCACCTGTCGTTCATGCCGGAACCACCTCTCAGACGTGACGGAAGCACGTGCCGGACACGCCGGAATCACCTACCGGACAGACCGGAACCAACTGCCGAGCACGCCGGAGCCACCTGTTCGACTCGCTGGAACCACCTGCCGGACAGGCCAATATCAACTGCTGGCTATGCCAGAACCTCCTAGGGGATGGTCCGGAATCACCTGCCAGCCATGGCGGAACCACCTCTCAGACGTACCAGATCCACCTGCCGGAGAAGCTGGAAACACGTCCTGGACAGTCTGGAACCACCTGCCGGCCAAGCCTGAACCACCTGCCAAGCACAACGGAACAACCTGCCAGACGCGCCAAAATCACCTGCGTGTTATGCCAGAACCACTTGGAGGACTCTCTGGGATGACCTGCCGGGCATGCCGGAACCACCTCTCAGACGTGCCAGAACCATGTGGCGGACAGTCCGGAATCACCTGTTGGGCATGCGCAACCACCTCTGAGACGTACCAGAACCACATGCCGTGCAGGCTGGAACCACCTACCGGACAGACCGGAATCACCTTTCGGGCATGCCGGAACCACCTGTCAGATGTGCCAGAAACACGTGCCGGAGACGCCGGAAGCACCTGCCAAGCACGTTGGAACCACCTGCTCAACTCGCCTGAACCACCTGCCGGACATGCCAAAATCACCTGCCGACTATGCTAGAACCACTTGGCGAACACTCCGGAATCACTTGCCGGGCATGCAGGAACCACCTCTCAGACATGCCAGAACCCCGTGCCAATGACCCCAGAAGCACCAGCCGAGCACGCCGGAACCACCTGCTCGACTCGCCAGAACCACCTGCCGATCACGCAAAAATCACCTGCCGGCTACGCCACAACCAGTTGGGGAACACTTCGGAATCACCTGCCGGGCTTGCTGGAACCACCTGCCGGTCATGCCAAAATCATCTGCCAACTACGCCAGAACCGCTTGGCGGACACTGCGGAAACACCTGTCGGGCCGGCTGGAACCACATCTCAGACGTGCCAGAAACGTGTTCATGAGATGCTGGAACCACACCCCGAACAGACGGATACCACCTGCCAGAACCGCCTGAACCACCTGCCGAGCACGCCGGAACCACCTGCTCGACTCACCGGTACCACCTCCCTGACACGCCAAAATCACCTGCTGGGTATGCCAGAACCACTTGGCGGACACTCCGGAATCATCTGCCGGACATGCCGGAACCAGCTCTCAGACACACCAGAACCAAGTGCCGGAGACGCCGGAAGCACCTGCCGAGCATGCCGGAGCCACCTGCTCGACTCGCCAGAAACACCTGCCGGACACGCCAAAATCACCTGCCGGGTATGCCAGAACCACCTGGCGGACACTACGGAATCAACTGCCGCGCATGCCGGAAGCACGTGCCAGACACGCCGCAAACACCTACCGGACAGACCGGAACCACCTGCCAAGAACGCCGGAGCCACCTGTTCGACTCGCTGGAACCACCTGCCGGACAGGCCAATATCAACTGCTGGCTATGCCAGAACCACCTGGGGGACAGTCCGGGATCACCTGCCAGCCATGGCGGAACCACCTCTCAGACGTACCAGAACCACCTGCCGGAGAAGCTGGAAACACGTCCTGGACAGACTGGAACCACGTGACGGCCATGCCTGAACCACCTGCCGAGCACGGCGGAACCACCTGCCGGACACGCCAAAATCACCTGCGGGCTACGCCAGAACCACTTGGACGACTCTCCGAAATGACCTGCCGGGCATGTTGGAACCACCTCTCAGACGTGCCAGAAGCACGTGGCGGACAGTCCGGAATCACCTGTTGGGCATACGCAACCACCTCTGACACGTACCAGAACCACGTGCCGTGCACGCCGGAACCAGCTACCGGACAGACCGGAATCAACTTCTGGGCATGCCGGAACCACCAGTCAGGTGTGCCAGAAACACGTGCCGGAGACGCCGGAAGCACCTGCCGAGCACGTCGCAAACACCTGCTCAACTCGCCTGAACCACCTGCCGGACACGCCAAAATCACCTGCCCGCTACACCAGCACCACTTTGGGGACAAGCCGGAATCACGTGAGGGGCATGCCGGCACAGCCTCTCAGACTGAACCTCGTGCCGGACACCACAGAACCACCTGCCGGACAGACCGGAACCACCTGCCGGACAAGCCGGAACCACCGGCTCGACCCGCCGGAACGACCGCTGGACATGCAAAATCACCTGCCGGCTACGCCGGAAACACTTGGCGAACACTCCGGAATCACCTGCCGGGCATGCCGGAACCACCTCTCAGATATGCCAGAACCACGTGCCAATGACCCTGGAAGCACCTGCCGAGCATGCCGGAACCACCTGCTCGACTCGCCAGAACCACCTGCCGGACACGCAGAAATCACCTGCCGGCTACGCCACAACCAGTTGGGGAACACTTCGGAATCACCTGCCGGGCTTGCTGGAACCTCCTGCCGGTCATGCCAAAATCACCTGCAACTACGCC
>NW_027227862.1:0-22436 GCF_037783145.1 Equus przewalskii | reverse complement strand
TTGTGCCTTTCAGCTCTAGGGCAAAGTAGCACACCCAGAGCAGAAGTCCTACTTCAGCCAGATCAGGCCTGCAAAGAAACTGCGTTTCACAGGCCTTTGGAAGAGATGTTCCCACTAGGCTGTAAGAGCACTGTGCAGAGCGAGTTGTTTCTTAGCTTCCCAAAGAGCTGGAAGCAAGATGCTGTGGGGCCCAACTCGCCCTTTGGAAAGAAGCCTGCACGTTGTGCCTTTCAGCTCTAGGGCAAAGTAGCACACCCAGAGCAGAAGTCCTACTTCAGCCAGATCAGGCCTGCAAAGAAACTGCGTTTCACAGGCCTTTGGAAGAGATGTTCCCGGTAGGCTGTAAGAGCACTGTGCAGAGCGAGTTGTTTCTTAGCTTCCCAAAGAGCTGGAAGCAAGATGCTGTGGGGCCCAACTCGCCCTTTGGAAAGAAGCCTGCACGTTGTGCCTTTCAGCTCTAGGGCAAAGTAGCACACCCAGAGCAGAAGTCCTACTTCAGCCAGATCAGGCCTGCAAAGAAACTGCGTTTCACAGGCCTTTGGAAGAGATGTTCCCGGTAGGCTGTAAGAGCACTGTGCAGAGCGAGTTGTTTCTTAGCTTCCCAAAGAGCTGGAAGCAAGATGCTGTGGGGCCCAACTCGCCCTTTGGAAAGAAGCCTGCACGTTGTGCCTTTCAGCTCTAGGGCAAAGTAGCACACCCAGAGCAGAAGTCCTACTTCAGCCAAATCAGGCCTGCAAAGAAACTGCGTTTCACAGGCCTTTGGAGGAGATGTTCCCGGTAGGCTGTAAGAGCACTGTGCAGAGCGAGTTGTTTCTTAGCTTCCCAAAGAGCTGGAAGCAAGATGCTGGGGGCCCAACTCGCCCTTTGGAAAGAAGCCTGCACGTTGTGCCTTTCAGCTCTAGGGCAAAGTAGCACACCCAGAGCAGAAGTCCTACTTCAGCCAGATCAGGCCTGCAAAGAAACTGCGTTTCACAGGCCTTTGGAAGAGATGTTCCCGGTAGGCTGTAAGAGCACTGTGCAGAGCGAGTTGTTTCTTAGCTTCCCAAAGAGCTGGAAGCAAGATGCTGTGGGGCCCAACTCGCCCTTTGGAAAGAAGCCTGCACGTTGTGCCTTTCAGCTCTAGGGCCAAGTAGCACACCCAGAGCAGAAGTCCTACTTCAGCCAGATCAGGCCTGCAAAGAAGCTGCGTTTCCCAGGCCTTTGGAAGAGATGTTTCCGGTAGGCTGTAAGTACACTGTGCAGAGCGAGTGGTTTCTTAGCTTCCCAAAGAGCTGGAAGCAAGATGCTGTGGGGCCCAACTCGCCCTTTGGGAAGAAGCCTGCACGTTGTGCCTTTCAGCTCTAGGGCAAAGTAGCACACCCAGAGCAGAAGTCCTACTTCAGCCAGATCAGTCCTGCAAAGAAACTGCGTTTCACAGGCCTTTGGAAGAGATGTTCCCACTAGGCTGTAAGAGCACTGTGCAGAGCGAGTTGTTTCTTAGCTTCCCAAAGAGCTGGAAGCAAGATGCTGTGTAGCCCAACTCGCCCTTTGGAAAGAGCCTGCACGTTGTGCCTTTCAGCTCTAAGGATAAGTAGCACACCCAGAGCAGAAGTCCTACTTCAGCCAGATCAGGTCTGCAAAGAAACTGCGTTTCACAGGCCTTTGGAAGAGATGTTCCCGGTAGGCTGTAAGAGCACTGTGCAGAGCGAGTTGTTTCTTAGCTTCCCAAAGAGCTGGAAGCAAGATGCTGTGGGGCCCAAATCGCCATTTGGAAAGAAGCCTGCACGGTGTGCCTTTCGGCACTAGGGCAAAGTAGCACGCCCAGAGCAGAAGTCCTACTTCAGCCAGATCTGGCCTGCAAAGAAACTGCCTTTCACAGGCCTTTGGAAGAGATGTTCCCGGTAGGCTGTAAGAGCACTGTGCAGAGCGAGTTGCTTCCTAGCTTCCCAAAGAGCTGGAAGCAAGATGCTGTGGGGCCCAACTCGCCCTTTGGAAAGAAGACTGCACGTTGCACCTTTCGGCTCTAGGGCAAAGTAGCACGCCCAGAGCAGAAGTCCTACTTCAGCCAGATCTGGCCTGCAAAGAAACTGCCTTTCACAGGCCTTTGGAAGAGATGTTCCCGGTAGGCTGTAAGAGCACTGTGCAGAGCGAGTTGTTTCCTAGCTTCCCAAAGAGCTGGAAGCAAGATGCTGTGGGGCCCAACTCGCCCTTTGGAAAGAAGACTGCACGTTGCGCCTTTCGGCTCTAGGGCAAAGTAGCACGCCCAGACCAGAAGTCCTACTTCAGCCAGATCAGGCCTGCAAAGAAACTGCGTTTCACAGGCCTTTGGAAGAGATGTTCCCAGTAGGCTGTAAGAGCACTGTGCAGAGCGAGTTGTTTCTTAGCTTCCCAAAGAGCTGGAAGCAAGATGCTGTGGGGCCCAACTCGCCCTTTGGAAAGAAGCCTGCACGTTGTGCCTTTCAGCTCTAGGGCAAAGTAGCACACCCAGAGCAGAAGTCCTACTTCAGCCAGATCAGGCCTGCAAAGAAACTGCGTTTCACAGGCCTTTGGAAGAGATGTTCCCGGTAGGCTGCATGAGGACTGTGCAGAGCGAGTTGTTTCTTAGCTTCCCAAAGAGCTGGAAGCAAGATGCTGTGGGGCCCAACTCGCCCTTTGGAAAGAAGCCTGCACGTTGTGCCTTTCAGCTCTAGGGCAAAGTAGCACACCCAGAGCAGAAGTCCTACTTCAGCCAGATCAGGCCTGCAAAGAAACTGCGTTTCACAGGCCTTTGGAAGAGATGTTCCCGGTAGGCTGTAAGAGCACTGTGCAGAGCGAGTTGTTTCTTAGCTTCCCAAAGAGCTGGAAGCAAGATGCTGTGGGGCCCAACTCGCCCTTTGGAAAGAAGCCTGCACGTTGTGCCTTTCAGCTCTAGGGCAAAGTAGCACACCCAGAGCAGAAGTCCTACTTCAGCCAAATCAGGCCTGCAAAGAAATTGCGTTTCACAGGCCTTTGGAGGAGATGCTCCCGGTAGGCTGTAAGAGCACTGTGCAGAGCGAGTTGTTTCTTAGCTTCACAAAGAGCTGGAAGCAAGATGCTCGGGGCCCAACTCGCCCTTTGGAAAGGAGCCTGCACGTTGTGCCTTTCAGCTCTAGGGCAAAGTAGCACACGCAGAGCAGAAGTCCTACTTCAGCCAGATCAGGCCTGCAAAGAAACTGCGTTTCACAGGCCTTTGGAAGAGATGTTCCTGGTATGCTGTAAGAGCACTGTGTAGAGCGAGTTGTTTCTTAGCTTCCCAAAGAGATGGAAGCAAGATGCTGTGGGGCCCAACTCGCCCTTTGGAATGAAGCCTGCACGTTGTGCCTTTCAGCTCTAGGGCCAAGTAGCACACCCAGAGCAGAAGTCCTACTTCAGCCAGATCAGGCCTGCAAAGAAGCTGCGTTTCCCAGGCCTTGGGAAGAGATGTTTCCGGTAGGCTGTAAGTACACTGTGCAGAGCGAGTGGTTTCTTAGCTTCCCAAAGAGCTGGAAGCAAGATGCTGTGGGGCCCAACTCGCCCTTTGGGAAGAAGCCTGCACGTTGTGCCTTTCAGCTCTAGGGCAAAGTAGCACACCCAGAGCAGAAGTCCTACTTCAGCCAGATCAGTCCTGCAAAGAAACTGCGTTTCACAGGCCTTTGGAAGAGATGTTCCCACTAGGCTGTAAGAGCACTGTGCAGAGCGAGTTGTTTCTTAGCTTCCCAAAGAGCTGGAAGCAAGATGCTGTGTAGCCCAACTCGCCCTTTGGAAAGAGCCTGCACGTTGTGCCTTTCAGCTCTAAGGATAAGTAGCACACCCAGAGCAGAAGTCCTACTTCAGCCAGATCAGGTCTGCAAAGAAACTGCGTTTCACAGGCCTTTGGAAGAGATGTTCCCGGTAGGCTGTAAGAGCACTGTGCAGAGCGAGTTGTTTCTTAGCTTCCCAAAGAGCTGGAAGCAAGATGCTGTGGGGCCCAAATCGCCATTTGGAAAGAAGCCTGCACGGTGTGCCTTTCGGCACTAGGGCAAAGTAGCACGCCCAGAGCAGAAGTCCTACTTCAGCCAGATCTGGCCTGCAAAGAAACTGCCTTTCACAGGCCTTTGGAAGAGATGTTCCCGGTAGGCTGTAAGAGCACTGTGCAGAGCGAGTTGTTTCCTAGCTTCCCAAAGAGCTGGAAGCAAGATGCTGTGGGGCCCAACTCGCCCTTTGGAAAGAAGACTGCACGTTGCGCCTTTCGGCTCTAGGGCAAAGTAGCACGCCCAGACCAGAAGTCCTACTTCAGCCAGATCAGGCCTGCAAAGAAACTGCGTTTCACAGGCCTTTGGAAGAGATGTTCCAACTAGGCTGTAAGAGCACTGTGCAGAGCGAGTTGTTTCTTAGCTTCCCAAACAGCTGGAAGCAAGATGCTGTGGGGCCCAACTCGCCCTTTGGAAAGAAGCCTGCACGTTGTGCCTTTCAGCTCTAGGGCAAAGTAGCACACCCAGAGCAGAAGTCCTACTTCAGCCAGATCAGGCCTGCAAAGAAACTGCGTTTCACAGGCCTTTGGAAGAGATGTTCCCGGTAGGCTGCATGAGGACTGTGCAGAGCGAGTTGTTTCTTAGCTTCCCAAAGAGCTGGAAGCAAGATGCTGTGGGGCCCAACTCGCCCTTTGGAAAGAAGCCTGCACGTTGTGCCTTTCAGCTCTAGGGCAAAGAAGGACACCTAGAGCAGAAGTCCTACTTCAGCCAGATCAGGCCTGCAAAGAATTGCGTTTCACAGGCCTTTGGAAGAGATGTTCCCACTAGGCTGTAAGAGCACTGTGCAGAGCGAGTTGTTTCTTAGCTTCCCAAAGAGCTGGAAGCAAGATGCTCTGGGGCCCAACTCGCCCTTTGGAAAGAAGCCTGCACGTTGTGCCTTTCAGCTCTAGGGCAAAGTAGCACACCCAGAGCAGAAGTCCTACTTCAGCCAGATCAGGCCTGCAAAGAAACTGCGTTTCACAGGCCTTTCAAAGAGATGTTCCCGGTAGGCTGTAAGAGCACTGTGCAGAGCGAGTTGTTTCTTAGCTTCCCAAAGAGCTGGAAGCAAGATGCTGTGGGGCCCAACTCGCCCTTTGGAAAGGAGCCTGCACGTTGTGCCTTTCAGCTCTAGGGCAAAGTAGCACACCCAGAGCAGAAGTCCTACTTCAGCCAGATCAGGCCTGCAAAGAAACTGCGTTTCACAATCCTTTGGAAGAGATGTTCCCGGTAGGCTGTAAGAGCACTGTGCAGAGCGAGTTGTTTCTTAGCTTCCCAAAGAGCTGGAAGCAAGATGCTGTGGGGCCCAACTCGCACTTTGGAAAGAAGCCTGCACGTTGTGCCTTTCAGCTCTAGGGCAAAGTAGCACACCCAGAGCAGAAGTCCTACTTCAGCCAGATCAGGCCTGCAAAGAAACTGCGTTTCACAGGCCTTTCGAAGAGATGTTCCCGGTAGGCTGTAAGAGCACTGTGCACAGCGAGTTGTTTCTTAGCTTCCCAAAGAGCTGGAAGCAAGATGCTGTGGGGCCCAACTCGCCCTTTGGAAAGGAGCCTGCACGTTGTGCCTTTCAGCTCTAGGGCAAAGTAGCACACCCAGAGCAGAAGTACTACTTCAGCCAGATCAGGCCTGCAAAGAAACTGCGTTTCACAATCCTTTGGAAGAGATGTTCCCGGTAGGCTGTAAGAGCACTGTGCAGAGCGAGTTGTTTCTTAGCTTCCCAAAGAGCTGGAAGCAAGATGCTGTGGGGCCCAACTCGCACTTTGGAAAGAAGCCTGCACGTTGTGCCTTTCAGCTCTAGGGCAAAGTAGCACACCCAGAGCAGAAGTCCTACTTCAGCCAGATCAGGCCTGCAAAGAAACTGCGTTTCACAGGCCTTTGGAAGAGATGTTCCCGGTAGGCTGTAAGAGCACTGAGCAGAGCGAGTGCTTTCTTAGGTTCCCAAAGAGCTGAAAGCAAGATGCTGTGGGGCCCAGCTCGCCCTTTGGAAAGAACCCTGCACGTTGTGCCTTTCAGCTCTAGGGCAAAGTAGCACACCCAGAGCAGAAGTCCTACTTCATCCAGAAAAGGCCTGCAAAGAAACTGGGTTTAACAAGCCTTTGGAAGAGATGTTCCCGGTAGGCTGTAAGAGCACTGTGCAGAGCGAGTTGTTTCTTAGCTTCCCAAAGAGCTGGAAGCAAGATGCTGTGGGGCCCAACTCGCCCCTTGGAAAGAAGCCTGCACGTTGTGCCTTTCAGCTCTAGGGCAATGTAGCACACCCAGAGCAGAAGTCCTACTTCAGCCAGATAAGGCCTGCAAAGAAATTGCGTTTCACAGGCCTTTGGAAGAGATGTTCCCACTAGGCTGTAAGAGCACTGTGCAGAGCGAGTTGTTTCTTAGCTTCCCAAAGAGCTGGAAGCAAGATGCTCTGGGGCCCAACTCGCCCTTTGGAAAGAAGCCTGCACGTTGTGCCTTTCAGCTCTAGGGCAAAGTAGCACACCCAGAGCAGAAATCCTACTTCAGCCAGATCAGGCCTGCAAAGAAACTGCGTTTCACAGGCCTTTGGAAGAGATGTTCCCGGAAGGCTGTAAGAGCACTGAGCAGAGGGAGTTCTTTCTTAGGTTCCCAAAGAGCTGGAAGCAAGATGCTGTGGGGCCCAACTCGCCCTTTGGAAAGAAGCCTGCACGTTGTGCCTTTCAGCTCTGGGGCAAAGTAGCACACCCAGAGCAGAAGTCCTACTTGATCCAGAATAGGCCTGCAAAGAAACTGGGTTTAACAAGCCTTTGGAAGAGATGTTCCCGGTAGGCTGTAAGAGCACTGTGCAGAGCGAGTTGTTTCTTAGCTTCCCAAAGAGCTGGAAGCAAGATGCTGTGGGGCCCAACTCGCCCTTTGGAACGGAGCCTGCACGTTGTGCCTTTCAGCTCTAGGGCAAAGTAGCACACCCAGAGCAGAAGTCCTACTTCAGCCAGATCAGGCCTGCAAAGAAACTGCGTTTCACAGGCCTTTGGAAGAGATGTTCCCGGTAGGCTGTAAGAGCACTGAGCAGGGCGAGTTCTTTCTTAGGTTCCCAAAGAGCTGGAAGCAAGATGCTGTGGGGCCAAACTCGCCCTTTGGAAAGGAGCCTGCACGTTGTGCCTTTCAGCTCTAGGGCAAAGTAGCACACCCAGAGCAGAAGTCCTACTTCAGCCAGATCAGGCCTGCAAAGAAACTGCGTTTCACAATCCTTTGGAAGAGATGTTCCCGGTAGGCTGTAAGAGCACTGTGCAGAGCGAGTTGTTTCTTAGCTTCCCAAAGAGCTGGAAGCAAGATGCTGTGGGGCCCAACTCGCCCTTTGGAAAGGAGCCTGCTCGTTGTGCCTTTCAGCTCTAGGGCAATGTAGCACACCCAGAGCAGAAGTCCTACTTCAGCCAGATCAGGCCTGCAAAGAAACTGCGTTTCACAGGCCTTTGGAAGAGATGTTCCCGGTAGGCTGCAAGAGGACTGTGCAGAGCGAGTTGTTTCTTAGCTTCCCAAAGAGCTGGAAGCAAGATGCTGTGGGGCCCAACTCGCCCTTTGGAAAGAAGCCTGCACGTTGTGCCTTTCAGCTCTAGGGCAAAGTAGCACACCCAGAGCAGAAGTCCTACTTCAGCCAGATCAGGCCTGAAAAGAAACTGCGTTTCACAGGCCTTTGGAAGAGATGTTCCCGGTAGGCTGCAAGAGGACTGTGCAGAGCGAGTTGTTTCTTAGCTTCCCAAAGAGCTGGAAGCAAGATGCTGTGGGGCAAAACTCGCCCTTTGGAAAGAAGCCTGCACGTTGTGCCTTTCAGCTCTAGGGCAATGTAGCACACCCAGAGCAGAAGTCCTACTTCAGCCAGATCAGGCCTGCAAAGAAACTGCGTTCCACAGGCCTTTGGAAGAGATGTTCCCGGTAGGCTGTAAGAGCACTGTGCAGAGCGAGTTGTTTCTTAGCTTCCCAAAGAGCTGGAAGCAAGATGCTGTGGGGCCCAACTCGCCCTTTGCAAAGAAGCCTGCACGTTGTGCCTTTCAGCTCTAGGGCAATGTAGCACACCCAGAGCAGAAGTCCTACTTCAGCCAGATTAGGCCTGCAAAGAAACTGCGTTTCACAGGCCTTTGGAAGAGATGTTCCCAGTAGGCTGTAAGAGCACTGTGCAGAGCGAGTTGTTTCTTAGCTTCCCAAAGAGCTGGTAGCAAGATGCTGTAGGGCCCAACTCGCCCTTTGGAAAGGAGCTTGCACGTTGTGCCTTTCAGCTCTAGGGCAAAGTAGCACACCCAGAGCAGAAGTCGTACTTCAGTCAGATTAGGCCTGCAAAGACACTGCGTTTCACAGGCCTTTGGAAGAGATGTTCCCAGTAGGCTGTAAGAGCACTGTGCAGAGCGAGTTGTTTCTTAGCTTCCCAAAGAGCTGGAAGCAGGATGCTGTGGGGCCCAACTCGCCCTTTGGAAAGAAGCCTGCACGTTGTGCCTTTCAGCTCTAGGGCAAAGTAGCACACGCAGAGCAGAAGTCCTACTTCAGCCAGATCAGGCCTGCAAAGAAACTGCGTTTCACAGGCCTTTGGAAGAGATGTTCCCGGTAGGCTGTAAGAGCACTGTGCAGAGCGAGTTGTTTCTTAGCTTCCAAAAGAGCTGGAAGCAAGATGCTGTGGGGCCCAAATCGCCCTTTGGAAAGAAGCCTGCACGTTGTGCCTTTCAGCTCTAGGGCAATGTAGCACACTCAGAGCAGAAGTCCTACTTCAGCCAGATCAGGCCTGCAAAGAAACTGCGTTTCGCAGGCCTTTGGAAGAGATGTTCCTGGTAGGCTGTAAGAGCACTGTTCAGAGCGAGTTGTTTCTTAGCTTCCCAAAGAGCTGGTAGCAAGATGCTGTGCGGCCCTACTCGCCCTTTGGAAGGGAGCCTGCACGTTGTGCCTTTCGGCTCTAGGGCAAAGTAGCACACCCAGAGCAGAAGTCCTGCTTCAGTCAGATTAGGCCTGCAAAGACACTGCGTTTCACAGGCCTTTGGAAGAGATGTTCCCGGTATGCTGTAAGAGCACTGTGCAGAGCGAGTTCTTTCTTAGGTTCCCAAAGAGCTGGAAGCAAGATGCTGTGGGGCCCAACTCGCCCTTTGGAAAGAAGCCTGCACGTTGTGCCTTTCAGCTCTAGGGCAAAGTAGCACACCCAGAGCAGAAGTCCTACTTCAGCCAGATCAGGCCTGCAAAGAAACTGCATTTCACAGGCCTTTGGAAGAGATGTTCCCGGTAGGCTGTAAGAGCACTGTGCAGAGCGAGTTGTTTCTTAGCTTCCCAAAGAGCTGGAAGCAAGATGCTGTGGGGCCCAAATCGCCCTTTGGAAAGAAGCCTGCACGTTGTGCCTTTAAGCTCTAGGGAAATGTAGCACACCCAGAGCAGAAGTCCTCCTTCAGCCAGATCAGGCCTGCAAAGAAACTGCGTTTCACAGGCCTTTGGAAGAGATGTTCCCGGTAGGCTGTAAGAGCACTGTGCAGAGCGAGTTGTTTCTTAGCTTCCCAAAGAGCTGGAAGCAAGATGCTGAGGGGCCCTACTCGCCCTTTGGAAGGGAGCCTGCACGTTGTGCCTTTCAGCTCTAGGGCAAAGTAGCACACCCAGAGCAGAAGTCTTACTTCAGTAAGATTAGGCCTGCAAAGACACTGCGTTTCACAGGCCTTTGGAAGAGATGTTCCCGGTAGGCTGTAAGAGCACTGTGCAGAGCGAGTTCTTTCTTAGGTTCCCAAAGAGCTGGAAGCAAGATGCTGTGGGGCCCAACTCGCCCTTTGGAAAGAAGCCTGCACGTTGTTCCTTTCAGCTCTAGGGCAAAGTAGCACACCCAGAGCAGAAGTCCTACTTCAGCCAGATCAGGCCTGCAAAGAAACTGCGTTTCACAGGCCTTTGGAAGAGATGTTCCCGGTAGGCTGTAAGAGCACTGTGCAGAGCGACTTGTTTCTTAGCTTCCCAAAGAGCTGGAAGCAAGATGCTGTGGGGCCCAACTCGCCCTTTGGAAAGAGGCCTGCACGTTGTGCCTTTCAGCTCTGAGGCAATGTAGCACACCCAGAGCAGAAGTCCTACTTCAGCCAGATCAGGCCTGCAAAGAAACTGCGTTTCACAGGCCTTTGGAAGAGATGTTCCCGGTAGGCTGCAAGAGGACTGTGCAGAGCGAGTTGTTTCTTAGCTTCCCAAAGAGCTGGAAGCAAGATGCTGTGGGGCCCAACTCGCCCTTTGGAAAGAAGCCTGCACGTTGTGCCTTTCAGCTCTAGGGCAAAGTAGCACACCCAGAGCAGAAGTCCTACTTCAGCCAGATCAGGCCTGCAAAGACACTGCGTTTCACAGGCCTTTGGAAGAGATGTTCCCGGTAGGCTGTAAGAGCACTGTGCAGAGCGAGTTGTTTCTTAGCTTCCCAAAGAGCTGGAAGCAAGATGCTGTGGGGCCCAACTCGCCCTTTGGAAAGAAGCCTGCACGTTGTGCCTTTCAACTCTAGGGCAATGTAGCACACCCAGAGCAATAGTCCTACTTCAGCCAGATCAGGCCTGAAAAGAAACTGCGTTTCACAGGCCTTTGGAAGAGATGTTCCCGGTAGGGTGCAAGAGGACTGTGCAGAGCGAGTTGTTTCTTAGCTTCCCAAAGAGCTGGAAGCAAGATGCTGATGAGCCGAACTCGCCCCTTGGAAAGAAGCCTGCTCGTTGTGCCTTTAGCTCTAGGGCAATCTAGCACTCCCAGAGCAGAAGTTCTACTTCAGCCAGATCAGGCCTGCAAAGAAACTGCGTTTAACCAGGCCTTTGGAAGAGATGTTCCCACTAGGCTGTAAGAGCACTGTGCAGAGCGAGTTGTTTCTTAGCTTCCCAAAGAGCTGGAAGCAAGATGCTGTGGGGCCCAACTCGCCCTTTGGGAAGAAGCCTGCACGTTGTGCCTTTCAGCTCTAGGGCAAAGTAGCACACCCAGAGCAGAAGTCCTACTTCATCCAGAATAGGCCTGCAAAGAAACTGGGTTTCAGAAGCCTTTGGAAGAGATGTTCCCGGTAGGCTGTAAGAGCACTGTGCAGAGCGAGTTGTTTCTTAGCTTCCCAAAGAGCTGGAAGCAAGATGCTGTGGGGCCCAATTCGCACTTTGGAAAGAAGCCTGCACGTTGTGCCTTTCAGCTCTAGGGCAAAGTAGCACACCCAGAGCAGAAGTCCTACTTCAGCCAGATCAGGCCTGCAAAGAAACTGCGTTTCACAGGCCTTTGGAAGAGATGTTCCCGGTAGGCTGTAAGAGCACTGTGCAGAGCGAGTTGTTTCTTAGCTTCCCAAAGAGCTGGAAGCAAGATGCTGTGGGGCCCAACTCGCCCTTTGGAAAGAAGCCTGCACGTTGTGCCTTTCAGCTCTAGGGCAAAGAAGCACACCCAGAGCAGAAGTCCTACTTCAGCCAGATCAGGCCTGCAAAGAAACTGCGTTTCACAGGCCTTTGGAAGAGATGTTCCCACTAGGCTGTAAGAGCACTGTGCAGAGCGAGTTGTTTCTTAGCTTCCCAAAGAGCTGGAAGCAAGATGCTGTGGGGCCCAACTCGCCCTTTGGAAAGAAGCCTGCACGTTGTGCCTTTCAGCTCTAGGGCAAAGTAGCACACCCAGAGCAGAAGTCCTACTTCAGCCAGATCAGGCCTGCAAAGAAACTGCGTTTCACAGGCCTTTGGAAGAGATGTTCCCGGTAGGCTGTAAGAACACTGAGTAGAGCGAGTTCTTTCTTAGGTTCCCAAAGAGCTGGAAGCAAGATGCTGTGGGCCCCAACTCGCCCTTTGGAAAGAAGCCTGCACGTTGTGCCTTTCAGCTCTAGGGCAAAGTAGCACACCCAGAGCAGAAGTCCTACTTCATCCAGAATAGGCCTGCAAAGAAACTGGGTTTAACAAGCCTTTGGAAGAGATGTTCCCGGTAGGCTGTAAGAGCACTGTGCAGAGCGAGTTGTTTCTTAGCTTCCCAAAGAGCTGGAAGCAAGATGCTGTGGGGTCCAACTCGCCCTTTGGAAAGAAGCCTGCACGTTGTGCCTTTCAGCTCTAGGGCAAAGAAGGACACCCAGAGCAGAAGTCCTACTTCAGCCAGATGAGGCCTGCAAAGAAATTGCGTTTCACAGGCCTTTGGAAGAGATGTTCCCACTAGGCTGTAAGAGCACTGTGCAGAGCGAGTTGTTTCTTAGCTTCCCAAAGAGCTGGAAGCAAGATGCTGTGGGGCCCAACTCGCCCTTTGGAAAGAAGCCTGCACGTTGTGCCTTTCAGCTCTAGGGCAAAGTAGCACACCCAGAGCAGAAATCCTACTTCAGCCAGATCAGGCCTGCAAAGAAACTGCGTTTCACAGGCCTTTGGAAGAGATGTTCCCGGAAGGCTGTAAGAGCACTGAGCAGAGGGAGTTCTTTCTTAGGTTCCCAAAGAGCTGGAAGCAAGATGCTGTGGGGCCCAACTCGCCCTTTGGAAAGAAGCCTGCACGTTGTGCCTTTCAGCTCTGGGGCAAAGTAGCACACCCAGAGCAGAAGTCCTACTTGATCCAGAATAGGCCTGCAAAGAAACTGGGTTTAACAAGCCTTTGGAAGAGATGTTCCCGGTAGGCTGTAAGAGCACTGTGCAGAGCGAGTTGTTTCTTAGCTTCCCAAAGAGCTGGAAGCAAGATGCTGTGGGGCCCAACTCGCCCCTTGGAAAGAAGCCTGCACGTTGTGCCTTTCAGCTCTAGGGCAATGTAGCACACCCAGAGCAGAAGTCCTACTTCAGCCAGATCAGGCCTGCAAAGAAACTGCGTTTCACAGGCCTTTGGAAGAGATGTTCCCGGTAGGCTGTAAGAGCACTGTGCAGAGCGAGTTGTTTCTTAGCTTCCCAAAGAGCTGGAAGCAAGATGCTGTGCGGCCCAACTCGCCCTTTGGAAAGAAGCCTGCACGTTGTGCCTTTCAGCTCTAGGGCAAAGTAGCACACCCAGAGCAGAAGTCCTACTTCAGCCAGATCAGGCCTGCAAAGAAACTGCGTTTCACAGGCCTTTGGAAGAGATGTTCCCGGTAGGCTGCATGAGCACTGTGCAGAGCGAGTTGTTTCTTAGCTTCCCAAAGAGCTGGAAGCAAGATGCTGTGGGGCCCAACTCGCCCTTTGGAAAGAAGCCTGCACGTTGTGCCTTTCAGCTCTAGGGCAAAGTAGCACACCCAGAGCAGAAGTCCTACTTCAGCCAGATCAGGCCTGCAAAGAAACTGCGTTTCACAGGCCTTTCGAAGAGATGTTCCCGGTAGGCTGTAAGAGCACTGTGCAGAGCGAGTTGTTTCTTAGCTTCCCAAAGAGCTGGAAGCAAGATGCTGTGGGGCCCAACTCGCCCTTTGGAAAGGAGCCTGCACGTTGTGCCTTTCAGCTCTAGGGCAAAGTAGCACACCCAGAGCAGAAGTCCTACTTCAGCCAGATCAGGCCTGCAAAGAAACTGCGTTTCACAATCCTTTGGAAGAGATGTTCCCGGTAGGCTGTAAGAGCACTGTGCAGAGCGAGTTGTTTCTTAGCTTCCCAAAGAGCTGGAAGCAAGATGCTGTGGGGCCCAACTCGCACTTTGGAAAGAAGCCTGCACGTTGTGCCTTTCAGTTCTAGGGCAAAGTAGCACACCCAGAGCAGAAGTCCTACTTCAGCCAGATCAGGCCTGCAAAGAAACTGCGTTTCACAGGTCTTTGGAAGAGATGTTCCCGGTAGGCTGTAAGAGCACTGTGCAGAGCGAGTTCTTTCTTAGCTTCCCAAAGAGCTGAAAGCAAGATGCTGTGGGGCCCAACTCGCCCTTTGGAAAGAAGCCTGCACGTTGTGCCTTTCAGCTCTAGGGCAAAGTAGCACACCCAGAGCAGAAGTCCTACTTCAGCCAGATCAGGCCTGCAAAGAAACTGCGTTTAACAAGCCTTTGGAAGAGATGTTCCCGGTAGGCTGTAAGAGCACTGTGCAGAGTGAGTTGTTTCTTAGCTTCCCAAAGAGCTGGAAGCAAGATGCTGTGGGGCCCAACTCGCCCTTTGGAAAGAAGCCTGCACGTTGTGCCTTTCAGCTCTAGGGCAAAGTAGCACACCCAGAGCAGAAGTCCTACTTCAGCCAGATCAGGCCTGCAAAGAAATTGCGTTTCCCAATCCTTTGGAAGAGATGTTCCCGGTAGGCTGTAAGAGCACTGTGCAGAGCGAGTTGTTTCTTAGCTTCCCAAAGAGCTGGAAGCAAGATGCTGTGGGGCCCAACTCGCCCTTTGGAAAGAAGCCTGCACGTTGTGCCTTTCGGCTCTATGGCAAAGTAGCACACCCAGAGCAGAAGTCCTACTTCAGCCAGATCAGGCCAGCAAAGAAACTGCGTTTCACAGGCCTTTGGAAGAGATGTTCCCGGTAGGCTGTAAGAGCACTGTGCAGAGCGAGTTGTTTCTTAGCTTCCCAAAGAGCTGGAAGCAAGATGCTCTGGGGCCCAACTCGCCCTTTGGAAAGAAGCCTGCACGTTGTGCCTTTCAGCTCTAGGGCAAAGAAGCACACCCAGAGCAGAAGTCCTACTTCAGCCAGATCAGGCCTGCAAAGAAACTGCGTTTCACAGGCCTTTGGAAGAGATGTTCCCACTAGGCTGTAAGAGCACTGTGCAGAGCGAGTTGTTTCTTAGCTTCCCAAAGAGCTGGAAGCAAGATGCTGTGGGGCCCAACTCGCCCTTTGGAAAGAAGCCTTCACGTTGTGCCTTTCAGCTCTAGGGCAAAGTAGCACACCCAGAGCAGAAGTCCTACTTCAGCCAGATCAGGCCTGCAAAGAAACTGCGTTTCACAGGCCTTTGGAAGAGATGTTCCCGGTAGGCTGTAAGAACACTGAGCAGAGCGAGTTCTTTCTTAGGTTCCCAAAGAGCTGGAAGCAAGATGCTGTGGGGTCAACTCGCCCTTTGGAAAGAAGCCTGCACGTTGTGCCTTTCAGCTCTAGGGCAAAGTAGCACACCCAGAGCAGATGTCCTACTTGATCCAGAATAGGCCTGCAAAGAAACTGGGTTTAACAAGCCTTTGGAAGAGATGTTCCCGGTAGGCTGTAAGAGCACTGTGCAGAGCGAGTTGTTTCTTAGCTTCCCAAAGAGCTGGAAGCAAGATGCTGTGGGGCCCAACTCGCCCTTTGGAAAGAAGCCTGCACGTTGTGCCTTTCGGCTCTATGGCAAAGTAGCACACCCAGAGCAGAAGTCCTACTTCAGCCAGATCAGGCCTGCAAAGAAACTGCGTTTCACAGGACTTTGGAAGAGATGTTCCCGGTAGGCTGTAAGAGCACTGTGCAGAGCGAGTTGTTTCTTAGCTTCCCAAAGAGCTGGAAGCAAGATGCTCTGGGGCCCAACTCGCCCTTTGGAAAGAAGCCTGCACGTTGTGCCTTTCAGCTCTAGGGCAAAGAAGCACACCCAGAGCAGAAGTCCTACTTCAGCCAGATCAGGCCTGCAAAGAAACTGCGTTTCACAGGCCTTTGGAAGAGATGTTCCCACTAGGCTGTAAGAGCACTGTGCAGAGCGAGTTGTTTCTTAGCTTCCCAAAGAGCTGGAAGCAAGATGCTGTGGGGCCCAACTCGCCCTTTGGAAAGAAGCCTGCACGTTGTGCCTTTCAGCTCTAGGGCAAAGTAGCACACCCAGAGCAGAAGTCCTACTTCAGCCAGATCAGGCCTGCAAAGAAACTGCGTTTCACAGGCCTTTGGAAGAGATGTTCCCGGTAGGCTGTAAGAACACTGAGCAGAGCGAGTTCTTTCTTAGCTTCCCAAAGAGCTGGAAGCAAGATGCTGTGGGGCCCAACTCGCCCTTTGGAAAGAAGCCTGCACGTTGTGCCTTTCAGCTCTAGGGCAAAGTAGCACACCCAGAGCAGATGTCCTACTTCAGCCAGATTAGGCCTGCAAAGAAACTGCGTTTCACAGGCCTTTGGAAGAGATGTTCCCGGTAGGCTGTAAGAGCACTGTGCAGAGCGAGTTGTTTCTTAGCTTCCCAAAGAGCTGGAAGCAAGATGCTGTGGGGCCCAACTCGCCCTTTGGAAAGAAGCCTGCACGTTGTGCCTTTCAGCTCTAGGGCAAAGTAGCACACCCAGAGCAGAAGTCCTACTTCAGCCAGATCAGGCCTGCAAAGAAACTGCGTTTCACAGGCCTTTGGAAGAGATGTTCCCGGTAGGCTGTAAGAGCACTGTGCAGAGCGAGTTGTTTCTTAGCTTCCCAAAGAGCTGGAAGCAAGATGCTGTGGGGCCCAACTCGCCCTTTGGAAAGAAGCCTGCACGTTGTGCCTTTCAGCTCTGAGGCAATGTAGCACACCCAGAGCAGAAGTCCTACTTCAGCCAGATCAGGCCTGCAAAGAAACTGCGTTTCACAGGCCTTTGGAAGAGATGTTCCCGGTAGGCTGTAAGAGCACTGTGCAGAGCGAGTTGTTTCTTAGCTTCCCAAAGAGCTGGAAGCAAGATGCTGTGGGGCCCAACTCGCCCTTTGGAAAGAAGCCTGCACGTTGTGCCTTTCAGCTCTAGGGCAAAGTAGCACACCCAGAGCAGAAGTCCTACTTCAGCCAGATCAGGCCTGCAAAGAAACTGCGTTTCACAGGCCTTTGGAAGAGATGTTCCCGGTAGGCTGTAAGAGCACTGTGCAGAGCGAGTTGTTTCTTAGCTTCCCAAAGAGCTGGAAGCAAGATGCTGTGGGGCCCAACTCGCCCTTTGGAAAGAAGCCTGCACGTTGTGCCTTTCAGCTCTAGGGCAAAGTAGCACACCCAGAGCAGAAGTCCTACTTCAGCCAGATCAGGCCTGCAAAGAAACTGCGTTTCACAGGCCTTTGGAAGAGATGTTCCCGGTAGGCTGTAAGAGCACTGTGCAGAGCGAGTTGTTTCTTAGCTTCCCAAAGAGCTGGAAGCAAGATGCTGTGGGGCCAAACTCGCCCTTTGGAAAGAAGCCTGCACGTTGTGCCTTTGAGCTCTAGGGCAAGTAGCACACCCAGAGCAGAAGTCCTACTTCAGCCAGATCAGGCCTGCAAAGAAACTGCGTTTCACAAGCCTTTGGAAGAGATGTTCCCGGTAGGCTGTAAGAGCACTGTGCAGAGCGAGTTGTTTCTTAGCTTCCCAAAGAGCTGGAAGCAAGATGCTGTGGGGCCCAACTCGCCCTTTGGAAAGAAGCCTGCACGTTGTGCCTTTCAGCTCTAGGGCAAAGTAGCACACCCAGAGCAGAAGTCCTACTTCAGCCAGATTAGGCCTGCAAAGAAACTGCGTTTCACAGGCCTTTGGAAGAGATGTTCCCGGTAGGCTGTAAGAGCACTGTGCAGAGCGAGTTGTTTCTTAGCTTCCCAAAGAGCTGGAAGCAAGATGCTGTGGGGCCCAACTCGCCCTTTGGAAAGAAGCCTGCACGTTGTGCCTTTCAGCTCTAGGGCAAAGTAGCACACCCAGAGCAGAAGTCCTACTTCAGCCAGATCAGGCCTGCAAAGAAACTGCATTTCACAGGCCTTTGGAAGAGATGTTCCCGGTAGGCTGTAAGAGCACTGTGCAGAGCGAGTTGTTTCTTAGCTTCCCAAAGAGCTGGAAGCAAGATGCTGTGGGGCCCAACTCGCCCTTTGGAAAGAAGCCTGCACGTTGTGCCTTTCAGCTCTAGGGCAAAGTAGCACACCCAGAGCAGAAGTCCTACTTCAGCCAGATCAGGCCTGCAAAGAAACTGCGTTTCACAGGCCTTTGGAAGAGATGTTCCCGGTAGGCTGTAAGAGCACTGTGCAGAGCGAGTTGTTTCTTAGCTTCCCAAAGAGCTGCTAGCAAGATGCTGTGGGGCCCAAATCGCCCTTTGGAAAGAAGCCTGCACGTTGTGCCTTTCAGCTCTAGGGAAATGTAGCACACCCAGAGCAGAAGTCCTACTTCAGCCAGATCAGGCCTGCAAAGAAACTGCGTTTCACAGGCCTTTGGAAGAGATGTTCCCGGTAGGCTGTAAGAGCACTGTGCAGAGCGAGTTGTTTCTTAGCTTCCCAAAGAGCTGGTAGCAAGATGCTGTAGGGCCCTACTCGCCCTTTGGAAAGGAGCCTGCACGTTGTGCCTTTCAGCTCTAGGGCAAAGTAGCACACCCAGAGCAGAAGTCCTACTTCAGTCAGACTAGGCCTGCAAAGACACTGCGTTTCACAGGCCTTTGGAAGAGATGTTCCCGGTAGGCTGTAAGAGCACTGTGCAGAGCGAGTTGTTTCTTAGCTTCCCAAAGAGCTGGAAGCAAGATGCTGTGGGGCCCAACTCGCCCTTTGGAAAGAAGCCTGCACGTTGTGCCTTTCAGCTCTAGGGCAAAGTAGCACACCCAGAGCAGAAGTCCTACTTCAGCCAGATCAGGCCTGCAAAGAAACTGCATTTCACAGGCCTTTGGAAGAGATGTTCCCGGTAGGCTGTAAGAGCACTGTGCAGAGCGAGTTGTTTCTTAGCTTCCCAAAGAGCAGGAAGCAAGATGCTGTGGGGCCCAACTCGCCCTTTGGAAAGAAGCCTGCACGTTGTGCCTTTCAGCTCTAGGGCAATGTAGCACACCCAGAGCAGAAGTCCTACTTCAGCCAGATCAGGCCTGCAAAGAAACTGCGTTTCACAGGCCTTTGGAAGAGATGTTCCCGGTAGGCTGCAAGAGGACTGTGCAGAGCGAGTTGTTTCTTAGCTTCCCAAAGAGCTGGAAGCAAGATGCTGTCGGGCCCAACTCGCCCTTTGCAAAGAAGCCTGCACGTTGTGCCTTTCAGCTCTAGGGCAAAGTAGCACACCCAGAGCAGAAGTCCTACTTCAGCCAGATCAGGCCTGCAAAGAAACTGCGTTTCACAGGCCTTTGGAAGAGATGTTCCCGGTAGGCTGTAAGAGCACTGTGCAGAGCGAGTTGTTTCTTAGCTTCCCAAAGAGCTGGAAGCAAGATGCTGTGGGGCCCAAGTCGCCCTTTGGAAAGAAGCCTGCACGTTGTGCCTTTCAGCTCTAGGGCAATGTAGCACACCCAGAGCAGAAGTCCTACTTCAGCCAGATCAGGCCTGCAAAGAAACTGCGTTTCGCAGGCCTTTGGAAGAGATGTTCCTGGTAGGCTGTAAGAGCACTGTTCAGAGCGAGTTGTTTCTTAGCTTCCCAAAGAGCTGGTAGCAAGATGCTGTGCGGCCCTACTCGCCCTTTGGAAGGGAGCCTGCACGTTGTGCCTTTCGGCTCTAGGGCAAAGTAGCACACCCAGAGCAGAAGTCCTGCTTCAGTCAGATTAGGCCTGCAAAGACCCTGCGTTTCACAGGCCTTTGGAAGAGATGTTCCCGGTAGGCTGTAAGAGCACTGTGCAGAGCGAGTTCTTTCTTAGGTTCCCAAAGAGCTGGAAGCAAGATGCTGTGGGGCCCAACTCGCCCTTTTGAAAGAAGCCTGCACGTTGTGCCTTTCAGCTCTAGGGCAAAGTAGCACACCCAGAGCAGAAGTCCTACTTCAGCCAGATCAGGCCTGCAAAGAAACTGCATTTCACAGGCCTTTGGAAGAGATGTTCCCGGTAGGCTGTAAGAGCACTGTTCAGAGCGAGTTGTTTCTTAGCTTCCCAAAGAGCTGGAAGCAAGATGCTGTGGGGCCCAAATCGCCCTTTGGAAAGTAGCCTGCACGTTGTGCCTTTAAGCTCTAGGGAAATGTAGCACACCCAGAGCAGAAGTCCTCCTTCAGCCAGATCAGGCCTGCAAAGAAACTGCGTTTCACAGGCCTTTGGAAGAGATGTTCCCGGTAGGCTGTAAGAGCACTGTGCAGAGCGAGTTGTTTCTTAGCTTCCCAAAGAGCTGGTAGCAAGATGCTGAGGGGCCCTACTCGCCCTTTGGAAGGGAGCCTGCACGTTGTGCCTTTCAGCTCTAGGGCAAAGTAGCACACCCAGAGCAGAAGTCTTACTTCAGTCAGATTAGGCCTGCAAAGACACTGCGTTTCACAGGCCTTTGGAAGAGATGTTCCCGGTAGGCTGTAAGAGCACTGTGCAGAGCGAGTTCTTTCTTAGGTTCCCAAAGAGCTGGAAGCAAGATGCTGTGGGGCCCAACTCGCCCTTTGGAAAGAAGCCTGCACGTTGTTCCTTTCAGCTCTAGGGCAAAGTAGCACACCCAGAGCAGAAGTCCTACTTCAGCCAGATCAGGCCTGCAAAGAAACTGCATTTCACAGGCCTTTGGAAGAGATGTTCCCGGTAGGCTGTAAGAGCACTGGGCAGAGCGACTTGTTTCTTAGCTTCCCAAAGAGCTGGAAGCAAGATGCTGTGGGGCCCAACTCGCCCTTTGGAAAGAGGCCTGCACGTTGTGCCTTTCAGCTCTAGGGCAAAGTAGCGAACCCAGAGCAGAAGTCCTACTTCAGCCAGATCAGGCCTGCAAAGAAACTGCGTTTCACAGGCCTTTGGAAGAGATGTTCCCGGTAGGCTGCAAGAGGACTGTGCAGAGCGAGTTGTTTCTTAGCTTCCCAAAGAGCTGGAAGCAAGATGCTGTGGGGCCCAACTCGCCCTTTGGAAAGAAGCCTGCACGTTGTGCCTTTCAGCTCTAGGGCAAAGTAGCACACCCAGAGCAGAAGTCCTACTTCAGCCAGATCAGGCCTGCAAAGAAACTGCGTTTCACAGGCCTTTGGAAGAGATGTTCCCGGTAGGCTGTAAGAGCACTGTTCAGAGCGAGTTGTTTCTTAGCTTCCCAAAGAGCTGGAAGCAAGATGCTGTGCGGCCCAACTCGCACTTTGGAAAGAAGCCTGCACGTTGTGCTTTTCAGCTCTAGGGCAATGCAGCACACCCAGAGCAGAAGTCCTACTTCAGCCAGATCAGGCCTGCAAAGAAACTGCGTTTCACAGGCCTTTGGAAGAGATGTTCCCGGTAGGCTGTAAGAGCACTGTGCAGAGCGAGTTGTTTCTTAGCTTCCCAAAGAGCTGGTAGCAAGATGCTGTGGGGCCCTACTCGCCCTTTCGAAGGGAGCCTGCAAGTTGTGCCTTTCAGCTCTAGGGCAAAGTAGCACACCCAGAGCAGAAGTCCTACTTCAGCCAGATCAGGCCTGCAAAGAAACTGCGTTTCACAGGCCTTTGGAAGAGATGTTCCCGTTAGGCTGTAAGAGCACTGTGCAGAGCGAGCTGTTTCTTAGCTTCCCAAAGAGCTGGAAGGAAGATGCTGAGGGGCCCAACTCGCCCTTTTGAAAGAAGCCTGCACGTTGTGCCTTTCAACTCTAGGGCAATGTAACACACGGAGAGCAGAAGTCCTACTTCAGCCAGATCAGGCCTGCAAAGAAACTGCGTTTCACAGGCCTTTGGAAGAGATGTTCCCGGTAGGCTGTAAGAGCACTGTGCAGAGCGAGTTGTTTCTTATCTTACCAAAGAGCTGGAAGCAAGATGCTGTGGGGCCCAACTCGCCCTTTGGAAAGAAGCCTGCACGTTGTGCCTTTCAGCTCTAGGGCAAAGTAGCACACCCAGAGCAGAAGTCCTACTTCAGCCAGATCAGGCCTGCAAAGAAACTGCGTTTCACAGGCCTTTGGAAGAGATGTTCCCGGTAGGCTGTAAGAGCACTGTGCAGAGCGAGTGGTATCTTAGCTTCGCAAAGAGCTGGAAGCAAGATGCTGTGGGGCCCAACTCGCCCTTTGGAAAGAAGCCTGCACGTTGTGCCTTTCAGCTCTAGGGCAAAGTAGCAAACCCAGAGCAGAAGTCCTACTTCAGCCAGATCAGGCTGTAAGAGCATGTCTTCCAAAGGCCTGTGAAACACAGTTTCTTTGCAGGCCTGATCTGGCTGAAGTAGGACTGAGCAATTCCACCTTGCCAACCCGGCTCAGACGAAATGCCTACATCTTCCTCTGAAGCAACTGTGCTGATTCCCAGATGATTGAGCATCCACATGCTTAGGAGGCGATCAACTGCATGCCTTTTGCCAACCACCATTTTGCACTGCTTAGAGAGCGTCGGAAACCAGCTATGTCAGAAAGGCCCCTTTGCTCTCAGCCATGCCCTCCATTGCTCTCGAGGTGGATCCACCCCTCAATGGGAGACAAACCACATCTTGTCCTGCTTCCAGCTCTTTAGGAAGTGGAGAAAAAACTCCCTTTCCACAGGGCTCTTACAGCGTCCTGGGAACATCTCATACAAAGGAGGCTGAACGCCGTTTCTTTTCAGCACTTCACTCGCCAGTCTGGGACATCTGCATCCTGCACGTTACCACCTCGCCAACCCGGCTCAGACGAAATGCCCACATCTTCCCCTTGAGCAATGGGGATGAGGCCCATATGATTGTGGTTCCACATGCTGAGGAGGAGAGAGACAATAGGCTTTTAACTAACCACGAAGTGCAATGGTTGGGAGAGTGTCAGAAAGCACCAATGGCAGAAAGACCCCTTTAATCTCAGCCGCGCCCTCCATTGCTGTAGAGGTGGAAGGCACAAAGCACTGCCTCCATCCTTCAATGGGAGACAAGCCATAAACTGTCTTGCCTCCAGCTCTTTAGGAAGCTGAGAAAGAACTCGCTTTCCACAGGGCTGTTACAGCATACGAGGAAACTCTCATACAGAGGCAGCTCAAATGCCATTTCTTCCCAGTGCTTAACTGGCCGCTTTAGGACTTCTGCTTCTGCCACAGTTCCACCTTGCCAACCCGGCTCAGATGAAATGCCTACCTC
>NW_027227861.1:0-18107 GCF_037783145.1 Equus przewalskii | reverse complement strand
CGGCACGTTGTTCAGACGGGTCTGGCAGGTGTTTTCCGTTTGTTCGGGGTGTGGTTCCAGCATCTCATGCACATTGTTCTGGCACGTCTGAGATGTGGTTCCGGCCGGCCCGACAGGTGTTTCCACAGTGTCCGCCAAGTGGTACTGGCGTAGTTGGCAGGTGATTTTGGCATGACCGGCAGGTGGTTCCAGCAAGCCCGGCAGGTGATTCCGAAGTGTTCCCCAACTGGTTGTGGCGTAGCCGGCAGGTGATTTTGGCGTGTCCGGCAGGTGGTTCTGGCGAGTCGAGCAGGTGGTTCCGGCGTGCTCGGCAGGTGCTTGCGGGGTCATTGGCACGTGGTTCTGGCATATCTGAGAGGTGGTTCCGGCATGCCCGGCAGGTGATTCCGGAGTGTTCGCCAAGTGTTTCCGGCGTAGCCGGCAGGTGATTTTGCATGTCCAGCGGTCGTTCCGGCGGGTCGAGCCGGTGGTTCCGGGGTGTCCGGCAGGTGGTTCCGGTCTGTCCGGCAGGTGGTTCTGTGGTGTCCGGCACGAGGTTCAGTCTGAGAGGCTGTGCCGGCATGCCCCTCACGTGATTCCGGCTTGTCCCCGAAGTGGTGCTGGTGTAGCGGGCAGGTGATTTTGGCGTGTCCGGCAGGTGGTTCAGGCAAGTTGAGCAGGTGGTTGCGACGTGCTCGGCAGGTGCTTCCGGCGTCTCTGGCACGTGTTTCTGGCACATCTGACTGGTGGTTCCGGCATGCCCAAAAGTTGATTCCGGTCTGTCCGGTAGGTGGTTCCGGCGTGCACGGCACGTGGTTCTGGTACGTCTCAGAGGTGGTTGCGTATGCCCAACGGGTGATTCCGGACTGTCTGCCACGTGCTTCTGGCACGTCTGAGAGGTGGTTCCAACATGCCCGGCAGGTCATTTCGGAGAGTCGTCCAAGTGGTTCTGGCGTAGCCGGCAGGTGATTTTGGCGTGTCCGGCAGGTGGTTCCGCCGTGCTCGGCAGGTGGTTCAGGCATGGCCGTCACGTGGTTCCAGTCTGTCCAGGACGTGTTTCCAGCTTCTCCGGCAGGTGGTTCTGGTACGTCTGAGAGGTGGTTCCGCCATGGCTGGCAGGTGATCCCGGACCGTCCCCCAGGTGGTTCTGGCATAGCCAGCAGTTGATATTGGCCTGTCCGGCAGGTGGTTCCAGCGAGTCGAACAGGTGGCTCCGGCGTTCTTGGCAGGTGGTTCCGGTCTGTCCGGTAGGTGTTTCCGGCATGTCCGGCACGTGCTTCCGGCACGTCTGAGAGGTGGTTCCGGCATGCGCGGCAGGTGATTCCGTAGTGTCCGCCAGGTGGTTCTGGCATACCCGGCAGGTGATTTTGGCATGTCCGGCAGGTGTTTCTGGCGAGTCGAGCAGGTGGCTCCGGCATGCTCGGCAGGTGCTTCCGGCGTCTCCGGCACTTGGTTCTGGTGTGTCTGAGAGCTGGTTCCGGCATGTCCGGCAGATGATTCCGGAGTGTCCGCCAAGTGGTTCTGGCATACCCAGCAGGTGATTTTGGCGTGTCAGGGAGGTGGTACCGGTGAGTCGAGCAGGTGGTTCCGGCGTGCTCAGCAGGTGGTTCAGGCGGTTCTGGCAGGTGGTATCCGTCTGTTCGGGGTGTGGTTCCAGCATCTCATGAACACGTTTCTGGCACGTCTGAGATGTGGTTCCAGCCGGCCCGACAGGTGTTTCCGCAGTGTCCGCCAAGCGGTTCTGGCGTAGTTGGCAGGTGATTTTGGCATGACTGGCAGGTGGTTCCAGCAAGCCTGGCAGGTGATTCCAAAGTGTTCACCAACTGGTTGTGGCGTAGCCGGCAGGTGATTTTTGCGTGATCGGCAGGTGGTTCTGGCGAGTCGAGCAGGTGGTTCCGGCGTGCTCGGCTGGTGCTTCCGGGGTCATTGGCACGGGGTTCTGGCATGTCTGAGAGGTGGTTCCTGCATGCCCGGCAAGTGATTCCGGAGTGTTCGCCAAGTGGTTCTGGCATAGTCGGCAGGTGATTTTGGCATGTCCGGCAGGTGGTTCAGGCGAGTTGAGCAGGTGGTTCCAACGTGCTTGGCAGGTGCTTCCGGCGTCTCCGGCACGTGTTTCTGGCACATCTGACTGGTGGTTCCGGCATGCACGAAAGGTGATTCCGGTCTGTCCGGTAGGTGGTTCCAGCCTGCACGGCATGTGGTTCTGGTACGTCTCAGAGGTGGTTGCGCATGCCCAACAGGTGATTCCGGACTGTCCGCCACATGGTTCTGGCACGTCTGAGAGGTGGTTCCGGCATGCCCGGCAGGTCATCCCAGAGAGTCCTCCAAGTGGTTCTGGCATAACACGCAGGTGATTTTGGCGTGTCTGGCAGGTTGTTCCGTTGTGCTTGGCAGGTGGTTCAGGCTTGGCCGGCAGGTGGTTCCAGACTGTCCAGGACGTGTTTCCAGCTTCTCCGGCAGGTGGTTCTGGTACGTCTGAGAGGTGGTTCCGCCATGGCTGGCAGGTGATTCCGGACCGTCCCCCAGGTGGTTCTGGCATAGCCAGCAGTTGATATTGGCCTGTCCGGCAGGTGGTTCCAGCGAGTCGAACAGGTGGCTCCGGCGTGCTCGGCAGGTGGTTCCGGTCTGTCCGGTAGGTGATTCCGGCGTGTCCGGCACGTGCTTCCGGCACGTCTGAGAGGTGGTTCCGGCATGCGCGGCATGTGGTTTTGGAGTGTCCGCCAGGTGGTTCTGGCGTACCCGGCAGGTGATTTTGGCGTGTCCGGCAGGTGTTTCTGGCGAGTCGAGCAGGTGGCTCCGGCATGCTCGGCAGGTGCTTCCGGCGTCTCCGGCACGTGGTTCTGGTGTGTCTGAGAGCTGGTTCCGGCATGTCCGGCAGATGATTCCGGAGTGTCCGCCAAGTGGTTCTGGCATACCCGGCTGGTGATTTGGGCATGTCAGGTAGGTGGTTCCGGCGAGTCGAGCAGGTGGCTCCGGCGTGCTCGGCAGGTTGTTCAGACGGGTCTGGCAGGTGTTTTCCGTCTGTTCGGGGTGTGGTTCCAGCATCTCATGCACATGGTTCTGGCACGTCTGAGATGTGGTTCCGGCCGGCCCGACAGGTGTTTCCACAGTGTCCGCCAAGTGGTACTGGCGTAGTTGGCAGGTGATTTTGGCATGACCGGCAGGTGGTTCCAGCAAGCCGGCAGGTGATTCCGAAGTGTTCCCCAACTGGTTGTGGCGTAGGCGGCAGGTGATTTTTGCGTGTCCGGCAGGTGTTTCTGGCGCGTCGAGCAGGTGGTTCCGGCGTGCTCGGCAGGTGCTTCCAGGGTCATTGGCACGTGGTTCTGGCATATCTGAGAGGTGGTTCCGGCATGCCCGGCAGGTGATTCCGGAGTGTTCGCCAAGTGTTTCCGGCGTAGCCGGCAGGTGATTTTGCATGTCCAGCGGTCGTTCCGGCGGGTCGAGCCGGTGGTTCCGGCGTGTCCGGCAGGTGGTTCCGGTCTGTCCGGCAGGTGGTTCTGTGGTGTCCGGCACGAGGTTCAGTCTGAGAGGCTGTGCCGGCATGCCCCTCACGTGATTCCGGCTTGTCCCCGAAGTGGTGCTGGTGTAGCGGGCAGGTGATTTTGGCGTGTCCGGCAGGTGGTTCAGGCGAGTTGAGCAGGTGCTTGCGACGTGCTCGGCAGGTGCTTCCGGCGTCTCCGGCACGTGTTTCTGGCACATCTGACTGGTGGTTCCGGCATGCCCAAAAGTTGATTCCGGTCTGTCCGGTAGGTGGTTCCGGCGTGCACGGCACGTGGTTCTGGTACGTCTCAGAGGTGGTTGCGTATGCCCAACGGGTGATTCCGGACTGTCCGATACGTGCTTCTGGCACGTCTGAGAGGTGGTTCCAACATGCCCGGCAGGTCATTTCGGAGAGTCGACCAAGTGGTTCTGGCGTAGCCCGCAGGTGATTTTGGCGTGTCCGGCGGGTGGTTCCGCCGTGCTCGGCAGGTGGTTCAGGCATGCCCATCACGTGGTTCCAGTCTGTCCAGGATGTGTTTCCAGCTTCTCCGGCAGGTGGTTCTGGTACGTGTGAGAGGTGGTTCTGCCATGGCTGGCAGGTGATTCCGGACCGTCCCCCAGGTGGTTCTGGCATAGCCAGCAGTTGATATTGGCCTGTCCGGCAGGTGGTTCCAGCGAGTCGAACAGGTGGCTCCGGCGTGCTCGGCAGGTCTTTCCGGTCTGTCCGGTAGGTGATTCCGGCGTGTCCGGCACGTGCTTCCGGCACGTTTGAGAGGTGGTTCCGGCATGCGCGGCAGGTGGTTTCGGAGTGTCCGCCAGGTGGTTCTGGCGTACCCGGCAGGTGATTTTGGCGTGTCCGGCAGGTGTTTCTGGCGAGTCGAGCAGGTGGCTCCGGCATGCTCGGCAGGTGCTTCCGGCGTCTCCGGCACGTGGTTCTGGTGTGTCTGAGAGCTGGTTCCGGCATGTCCGGCAGATGATTCCGGAGTGTCCGCCAAGTGGTTCTGGCATACCCGGCTGGTGATTTGGGCATGTCAGGTAGGTGGTTCCGGCCAGTCGAGCAGGTGGTTCCGGCGTGCTCAGCAGGTGGTTCAGGCGGTTCTGGCAGGTGTTATCCGTCTGTTCGGTGTGTGGTTCCAGCATCTCATGAACACGTTTCTGGCACGTCTGAGATGTGGTTCCAGCCGGCCCGACAGGTGTTTCCGCAGTGTCCGCCAAGCGGTTCTGGCGTAGTTGGCAGGTGATTTTGGCATGACTGGCAGGTGGTTCCAGCAAGCCTGGCAGGTGATTCCAAAGTGTTCACCAACTGGTTGTGGCGTAGCCGGCAGGTGATTTTTGCGTGATCGGCAGGTGGTTCTGGCGAGTCGAGCAGGTGGTTCCGGCGTGCTCGGCTGGTGCTTCCGGGGTCATTGGCACGGGGTTCTGGCATGTCTGAGAGGTGGTTCCTGCATGCCCGGCAAGTGATTCCGGAGTGTTCGCCAAGTGGTTCTGGCATAGTCGGCAGGTGATTTTGGCATGTCCGGCAGGTGGTTCAGGCGAGTTGAGCAGGTGGTTCCAACGTGCTTGGCAGGTGCTTCCGGCGTCTCCGGCACGTGTTTCTGGCACATCTGACTGGTGGTTCCGGCATGCACGAAAGGTGATTCCGGTCTGTCCGGTAGGTGGTTCCAGCCTGCACGGCATGTGGTTCTGGTACGTCTCAGAGGTGGTTGCGCATGCCCAACAGGTGATTCCGGACTGTCCGCCACATGGTTCTGGCACGTCTGAGAGGTGGTTCCGGCATGCCCGGCAGGTCATCCCAGAGAGTCCTCCAAGTGGTTCTGGCATAACACGCAGGTGATTTTGGCGTGTCTGGCAGGTTGTTCCGTTGTGCTTGGCAGGTGGTTCAGGCTTGGCCGGCAGGTGGTTCCAGACTGTCCAGGACGTGTTTCCAGCTTCTCCGGCAGGTGGTTCTGGTACGTCTGAGAGGTGGTTCCGCCATGGCTGGCAGGTGATTCCGGACCGTCCCCCAGGTGGTTCTGGCATAGCCAGCAGTTGATATTGGCCTGTCCGGCAGGTGGTTCCAGCGAGTCGAACAGGTGGCTCCGGCGTGCTCGGCAGGTGGTTCCGGTCTGTCCGGTAGGTGATTCCGGCGTGTCCGGCACGTGCTTCCGGCACGTCTGAGAGGTGGTTCCGGCATGCGCGGCATGTGGTTTTGGAGTGTCCGCCAGGTGGTTCTTGCGTACCCGGCAGGTGATTTTGGCGTGTCCGGCAGGTGTTTCTGGCGAGTCGAGCAGGTGGCTCCGGCATGCTCGGCAGGTGCTTCCGGCGTCTCCGGCACGTGGTTCTGGTGTGTCTGAGAGCTGGTTCCGGCATGTCCGGCAGATGATTCCGGAGTGTCCGCCAAGTGGTTCTGGCATACCCGGCTGGTGATTTGGGCATGTCAGGTAGGTGGTTCCGGCGAGTCGAGCAGGTGGCTCAGGCGTGCTCGGCAGGTTGTTCAGACGGGTCTGGCAGGTGTTTTCCGTCTGTTCGGGGTGTGGTTCCAGCATCTCATGCACATGGTTCTGGCACGTCTGAGATGTGGTTCCGGCCGGCCCGACAGGTGTTTCCACAGTGTCCGCCAAGTGGTACTGGCGTAGTTGGCAGGTGATTTTGGCATGACCGGCAGGTGGTTCCAGCAAGCCGGCAGGTGATTCCGAAGTGTTCCCCAACTGGTTGTGGCGTAGGCGGCAGGTGATTTTTGCGTGTCCGGCAGGTGTTTCTGGCGCGTCGAGCAGGTGGTTCCGGCGTGCTCGGCAGGTGCTTCCAGGGTCATTGGCACGTGGTTCTGGCATATCTGAGAGGTGGTTCCGGCATGCCCGGCAGGTGATTCCGGAGTGTTCGCCAAGTGTTTCCGGCGTAGCCGGCAGGTGATTTTGCATGTCCAGCGGTCGTTCCGGCGGGTCGAGCCGGTGGTTCCGGGGTGTCCGGCAGGTGGTTCCGGTCTGTCCGGCAGGTGGTTCTGTGGTGTCCGGCACGAGGTTCAGTCTGAGAGGCTGTGCCGGCATGCCCCTCACGTGATTCCGGCTTGTCCCCGAAGTGGTGCTGGTGTAGCGGGCAGGTGATTTTGGCGTGTCCGGCAGGTGGTTCAGGCAAGTTGAGCAGGTGGTTGCGACGTGCTCGGCAGGTGCTTCCGGCGTCTCTGGCACGTGTTTCTGGCACATCTGACTGGTGGTTCCGGCATGCCCAAAAGTTGATTCCGGTCTGTCCGGTAGGTGGTTCCGGCGTGCACGGCACGTGGTTCTGGTACGTCTCAGAGGTGGTTGCGTATGCCCAACGGGTGATTCCGGACTGTCTGCCACGTGCTTCTGGCACGTCTGAGAGGTGGTTCCAACATGCCCGGCAGGTCATTTCGGAGAGTCGTCCAAGTGGTTCTGGCGTAGCCGGCAGGTGATTTTGGCGTGTCCGGCAGGTGGTTCCGCCGTGCTCGGCAGGTGGTTCAGGCATGGCCGTCACGTGGTTCCAGTCTGTCCAGGACGTGTTTCCAGCTTCTCCGGCAGGTGGTTCTGGTACGTCTGAGAGGTGGTTCCGCCATGGCTGGCAGGTGATCCCGGACCGTCCCCCAGGTGGTTCTGGCATAGCCAGCAGTTGATATTGGCCTGTCCGGCAGGTGGTTCCAGCGAGTCGAACAGGTGGCTCCGGCGTTCTTGGCAGGTGGTTCCGGTCTGTCCGGTAGGTGTTTCCGGCATGTCCGGCACGTGCTTCCGGCACGTCTGAGAGGTGGTTCCGGCATGCGCGGCAGGTGATTCCGTAGTGTCCGCCAGGTGGTTCTGGCATACCCGGCAGGTGATTTTGGCATGTCCGGCAGGTGTTTCTGGCGAGTCGAGCAGGTGGCTCCGGCATGCTCGGCAGGTGCTTCCGGCGTCTCCGGCACTTGGTTCTGGTGTGTCTGAGAGCTGGTTCCGGCATGTCCGGCAGATGATTCCGGAGTGTCCGCCAAGTGGTTCTGGCATACCCAGCAGGTGATTTTGGCGTGTCAGGGAGGTGGTACCGGTGAGTCGAGCAGGTGGTTCCGGCGTGCTCAGCAGGTGGTTCAGGCGGTTCTGGCAGGTGGTATCCGTCTGTTCGGGGTGTGGTTCCAGCATCTCATGAACACGTTTCTGGCACGTCTGAGATGTGGTTCCAGCCGGCCCGACAGGTGTTTCCGCAGTGTGCGCCAAGCGGTTCTGGCGTAGTTGGCAGGTGATTTTGGCATGACTGGCAGGTGGTTCCAGCAAGCCTGGCAGGTGATTCCAAAGTGTTCACCAACTGGTTGTGGCGTAGCCGGCAGGTGATTTTTGCGTGATCGGCAGGTGGTTCTGGCGAGTCGAGCAGGTGGTTCCGGCGTGCTCGGCTGGTGCTTCCGGGGTCATTGGCACGGGGTTCTGGCATGTCTGAGAGGTGGTTCCTGCATGCCCGGCAAGTGATTCCGGAGTGTTCGCCAAGTGGTTCTGGCATAGTCGGCAGGTGATTTTGGCATGTCCGGCAGGTGGTTCAGGCGAGTTGAGCAGGTGGTTCCAACGTGCTTGGCAGGTGCTTCCGGCGTCTCCGGCACGTGTTTCTGGCACATCTGACTGGTGGTTCCGGCATGCACGAAAGGTGATTCCGGTCTGTCCGGTAGGTGGTTCCAGCCTGCACGGCATGTGGTTCTGGTACGTCTCAGAGGTGGTTGCGCATGCCCAACAGGTGATTCCGGACTGTCCGCCACATGGTTCTGGCACGTCTGAGAGGTGGTTCCGGCATGCCCGGCAGGTCATCCCAGAGAGTCCTCCAAGTGGTTCTGGCATAACACGCAGGTGATTTTGGCGTGTCTGGCAGGTTGTTCCGTTGTGCTTGGCAGGTGGTTCAGGCTTGGCCGGCAGGTGGTTCCAGACTGTCCAGGACGTGTTTCCAGCTTCTCCGGCAGGTGGTTCTGGTACGTCTGAGAGGTGGTTCCGCCATGGCTGGCAGGTGATTCCGGACCGTCCCCCAGGTGGTTCTGGCATAGCCAGCAGTTGATATTGGCCTGTCCGGCAGGTGGTTCCAGCGAGTCGAACAGGTGGCTCCGGCGTGCTCGGCAGGTGGTTCCGGTCTGTCCGGTAGGTGATTCCGGCGTGTCCGGCACGTCTGAGAGGTGGTTCCGGCATGCGCGACAGGTGGTTTCGGAGTGTCCGCCAGGTGGTTCTGGCGTACCCGGCAGGTGATTTTGGCGTGTCCGGCAGGTGTTTCTGGCGAGTCGAGCAGGTGGCTCCGGCATGCTCGGCAGGTGCTTCCGGCGTCTCCGGCACGTGGTTCTGGTGTGTCTGAGAGCTGGTTCCGGCATGTCTGGCAGATGATTCCGGAGTGTCCGCCAAGTGGTTCTGGCATACCCGGCTGGTGATTTGGGCATGTCAGGTAGGTGGTTCCGGCGAGTCGAGCAGGTGGCTCCGGCGTGCTCGGCACGTTGTTCAGACGGGTCTGGCAGGTGTTTTCCGTCTGTTCGGGGTGTGGTTCCAGCATCTCATGCACATTGTTCTGGCACGTCTGAGATGTGGTTCCGGCCGGCCCGACAGGAGTTTCCACAGTTTCCGCCAAGTGGTACTGGCGTAGTTGGCAGGTGATTTTGGCATGACCGGCAGGTGGTTCCAGCAAGCCCGGCAGGTGATTCCGAAGTGTTCCCCAACTGGTTGTGGCGTAGCCGGCAGGTGATTTTGGCGTGTCCGGCAGGTGGTTCTGGCGAGTCGAGCAGGTGGTTCCGGCGTGCTCGGCAGGTGCTTGCGGGGTCATTGGCACGTGGTTCTGGCATATCTGAGAGGTGGTTCCGGCATGCCCGGCAGGTGATTCCGGAGTGTTCGCCAAGTGTTTCCGGCGTAGCCGGCAGGTGATTTTGCATGTCCAGCGGTCGTTCCGGCGGGTCGAGCCGGTGGTTCCGGGGTGTCCGGCAGGTGGTTCCGGTCTGTCCGGCAGGTGGTTCTGTGGTGTCCGGCACGAGGTTCAGTCTGAGAGGCTGTGCCGGCATGCCCCTCACGTGATTCCGGCTTGTCCCCGAAGTGGTGCTGGTGTAGCGGGCAGGTGATTTTGGCGTGTCCGGCAGGTGGTTCAGGCAAGTTGAGCAGGTGGTTGCGACGTGCTCGGCAGGTGCTTCCGGCGTCTCTGGCACGTGTTTCTGGCACATCTGACTGGTGGTTCCGGCATGCCCAAAAGTTGATTCCGGTCTGTCCGGTAGGTGGTTCCGGCGTGCACGGCACGTGGTTCTGGTACGTCTCAGAGGTGGTTGCGTATGCCCAACGGGTGATTCCGGACTGTCTGCCACGTGCTTCTGGCACGTCTGAGAGGTGGTTCCAACATGCCCGGCAGGTCATTTCGGAGAGTCGTCCAAGTGGTTCTGGCGTAGCCGGCAGGTGATTTTGGCGTGTCCGGCAGGTGGTTCCGCCGTGCTCGGCAGGTGGTTCAGGCATGGCGGTCACGTGGTTCCAGTCTGTCCAGGACGTGTTTCCAGCTTCTCCGGCAGGTGGTTCTGGTACGTCTGAGAGGTGGTTCCGCCATGGCTGGCAGGTGATAGCGGACCGTCCCCCAGGTGGTTCTGGCATAGCCAGCAGTTGATATTGGCCTGTCCGGCAGGTGGTTCCAGCGAGTCGAACAGGTGGCTCCGGCGTTCTTGGCAGGTGGTTCCGGTCTGTCCGGTAGTTGTCTCCGGCGTGTCTGGCACGTGCTTCCGGCACGTCAGAGAGGTGGTTCCGGCATGCCCGGCAGGTGGTTTCGTAGTGTCCGCAAGGTGGTTCTGGCATACCTGGCAGGTGATTTTGGCGTGTCAGGGAGGTGGTACCGGTGAGTCGAGCAGGTAGTTCCGGCGTGCTCAGCAGGTGGTTCAGGCTGTTCTGGCAGGTGGTATCCGTCTGTTCGGGGTGTGGTTCCAGCATCTCATGAACACGTTTCTGGCACGTCTGAGATGTGGTTCCAGCCGGCCCGACAGGTGTTTCCGCAGTGTCCGCCAAGCGGTTCTGGCGTAGTTGGCAGGTGATTTTGGCATGACTGGCAGGTGGTTCCAGCAAGCCTGGCAGGTGATTCCAAAGTGTTCACCAACTGGTTGTGGCGTAGCCGGCAGGTGATTTTTGCGTGATCGGCAGGTGGTTCTGGCGAGTCGAGCAGGTGGTTCCGGCGTGCTCGGCTGGTGCTTCCGGGGTCATTGGCACGCGGTTCTGGCATGTCTGAGAGGTGGTTCCTGCATGCCCGGCAAGTGATTCCGGAGTGTTCGCCAAGTGGTTCTGGCATAGTCGGCAGGTGATTTTGGCATGTCCAGCAGGTGGTTCAGGCGAGTTGAGCAGGTGGTTCCAACGTGCTTGGCAGGTGCTTCCGGCGTCTCCGGCACGTGTTTCTGGCACATCTGACAGGTGGTTCCGGCATGCCCGAAAGGTGATTCCGGTCTGTCCGGTAGGTGGTTCCAGCCTGCACGGCATGTGGTTCTGGTACGTCTCAGAGGTGGTTGCGCATGCCCAACAGGTGATTCCGGACTGTCCGCCACATGGTTCTGGCACGTCTGAGAGGTGGTTCCGGCATGCCCGGCAGGTCATCCCAGAGAGTCCTCCAAGTGGTTCTGGCATAACACGCAGGTGATTTTGGCGTGTCTGGCAGGTTGTTCCGTTGTGCTTGGCAGGTGGTTCAGGCTTGGCCGGCAGGTGGTTCCAGACTGTCCAGGACGTGTTTCCAGCTTCTCCGGCAGGTGGTTCTGGTACGTCTGAGAGGTGGTTCCGCCATGGCTGGCAGGTGATTCCGGACCGTCCCCCAGGTGGTTCTGGCATAGCCAGCAGTTGATATTGGCCTGTCCGGCAGGTGGTTCCAGCGAGTCGAACAGGTGGCTCCGGCGTGCTCGGCAGGTGGTTCCGGTCTGTCCGGTAGGTGATTCCGGCGTGTCCGGCACGTGTCTCCGGCACGTCTGAGAGGTGGTTCCGACATGCGCGACAGGTGGTTTCGGAGTGTCCGCCAGGTGGTTCTGGCATACCCGGCAGGTGATTTTGGCGTGTCCGGCAGGTGTTTCTGGCGAGTCGAGCAGGTGGCTCCGGCATGCTCGTCAGGTGCTTCCGGCGTCTCCGGCACGTGGTTCTGGTGTGTCTGAGAGCTGGTTCCGGCATGTCCGGCAGATGATTCCGGAGTGTCCGGCAAGTGGTTCTGGCATACCCGGCTGGTGATTTGGGCATGTCAGGTAGGTGGTTCCGGCGAGTCGAGCAGGTGGCTCCGGCGTGCTCGGCAGGTTGTTCAGACGGGTCTGGCAGGTGTTTTCCGTCTGTTCGGGGTGTGGTTCCAGCATCTCATGCACATGGTTCTGGCACGTCTGAGATGTGGTTCCGGCCGGCCCGACAGGTGTTTCCACAGTGTCCGCCAAGTGGTACTGGCGTAGTTGGCAGGTGATTTTGGCATGACACTCAGGTGGTTCCAGCAAGCCCGGCAGGTGATTCCGAAGTGTTCCCCAACTGGTTGTGGCGTAGCCGGCAGGTGATTTTTGCGTGTCCGGCAGGTGGTTCTGGCGAGTCGAGCAGGTGGTTCCAGCGTACTCGGCAGGTGCTTCCGGGGTCATTGGCACGTGGTTCTGGCATATCTGAGAGGTGGTTCCGGCATGCCCGGCAGGTGATTCCGGAGTGTTTGCCAAGTGTTTCCGGCGTAGCCGGCAGGTGATTTTGCATGTCCAGCGGTCGTTCCGGCGGGTCGAGCCGGTGGTTCCGGCGTGTCCGGCAGGTGGTTCCGGTCTGTCCGGCAGGTGGTTCTGTGGTGTCCGGCACGAGGTTCAGTCTGAGAGGCTGTGCCGGCATGCCCCTCACGTGATTCCGGCTTGTCCCCGAAGTGGTGCTGGTGTAGCGGGCAGGTGATTTTGGCGTGTCCGGCAGGTGGTTCAGGCGAGTTGAGCAGGTGGTTGCGACGTGCTCGGCAGGTGCTTCCGGCGTCTCCGGCACGTGTTTCTGGCACATCTGACTGGTGGTTCCGGCATGCCCAAAAGTTGATTCCGGTCTGTCCGGTAGGTGGTTCCGGCGTGCACGGCACGTGGTTCTGGTACGTCTCAGAGGTGGTTGCGTATGCCCAACAGGTGATTCCGGACTGTCCGGCACGTGCTTCTGGCACGTCTGAGAGGTGGTTCCAACATGCCCGGCAGGTCATTTCGGAGAGTCGTCCAAGTGGTTCTGGCGTAGCCCGCAGGTGATTTTGACGTGTCCGGCAGGTGGTTCCACCGTGCTCGGCAGGTGGTTCAGGCATGGCCGTCACGTGGTTCCAGTCTGTCCAGGACGTGTTTCCAGCTTCTCCGGCAGGTGGTTTTGGTAGGTCTGAGAGGTGGTTCCGCCATGGCTGGCAGGTGATCCCGGACTGTCCCCCAGGTGGTTCTGGCATAGCCAGCAGTTGATATTGGCCTGTCCGGCAGGTGGTTCCAGCGAGTCGAACAGGTGGCTCCGGCGTTCTTGGCAGGTGGTTCCGGTCTGTCCGGTAGGTGTTTCCGGCGTGTCTGGCACGTGCTTCCGGCACGTCTGAGAGGTGGTTCCGGCATTCGCGGCAGGTGATTCCGTAGTGTCCGCCAGGTGGTTCTGGCATACCTGGCAGGTGATTTTGGGGTGTCCGGCAGGTGTTTCTGGCGAGTCGAGCAGGTGGCTCCGGCATGCTCGGCAGGTGCTTCCGGCGTCTCCGGCACTTGGTTCTGGTGTGTCTGAGAGCTGGTTCCGGCATGTCCGGCAGATGATTCCGGAGTGTCCGCCAAGTGGTTCTGGCATACCCAGCAGGTGATTTTGGCGTGTCAGGGAGGTGGTACCGGTGAGTCGAGCAGGTGGTTCCCGCGTGCTCAGCAGGTGGTTCAGGCGGTTCTGGCAGGTGGTATCCGTCTGTTCGGGGTGTGGTTCCAGCATCTCATGAACACGTTTCTGGCACGTCTGAGATGTGGTTCCAGCCGGCCCGACAGGTGTTTCCGCAGTGTCCGCCAAGCGGTTCTGGCGTAGTTGGCAGGTGATTTTGGCATGACTGGCAGGTGGTTCCAGCAAGCCTGGCAGGTGATTCCAAAGTGTTCACCAACTGGTTGTGGCGTAGCCGGCAGGTGATTTTTGCGTGATCGGCAGGTGGTTCCGGCGTCTCCGGCAGGTGGTTCCGGTCTGTCCGGCAGTTGGTTCTGTGGTGTCCGGCACGAGGTTCAGTCGGAGAGGCTGTGCCGGCATGCCCCTCACGTGATTCCGGCTTGTCCCCGAAGTGGTGCTGGTGTAGCGGGCAGGTGATTTTGGCGTGTCCGGCAGGTGGTTCTGGCGAGTCGAACAGGTGGTTCCGGCGTGCTCGGCAGGTGCATCCGGAGTGTTCGCCAAGTCTTTCCAGCGTAGCCGGCAGGTGATTTTGCATGTCCATCGGTCGTTCCGGCGGGTCGAGCCGGTGCTTCCGGCGTGTCCGGCAGGTGGTTCCGGTCTGTCCGGCAGGTGGTTCTGTGGTGTCCGGCACGAGGTTCAGTCTGAGAGGCTGTGCCGGCATGCCCCTCACGTGATTCCGGCTTGTCCCCGAAGTGGTGCTGGTGTAGCGGGCAGGTGATTTTGGCGTGTCTGGCAGGTGGTTCAGCGAGTTGAGCAGGTGGTTGCGACGTGCTCGGCAGGTGCTTCCGGTGTCTCCGGCACGTGTTTCTGGCACATCTGACTGGTGGTTCCGGCATGCCCAAAAGTTGATTCCGGTCTCTCTGGTAGGTGGTGCCGGCGTGCACGGCACGTGGTTCTGGTACGTGTCAGAGGTGGTTGCGTATGCCCAACAGGTGATTCCGGACTGTCCGGCACGTGCTTCTGGCACGTCTGAGAGGTGGTTCCAACATGCCCGGCAGGTCATTTCGGAGACTCGTCCAAGTGGTTCTGGCGTAGCCCGCAGGTGATTTTGGCGTGTCCGGCAGGTGGTTCCGCCGTGCTCGGCAGGTGGTTCAGGCATGGCCGTCACGTGGTTCCAGTCTGTCGAGGACGTGTTTCCAGCTTCTGCGGCAGGTGGTTCTGGTACGTCTGAGAGGTGGTTCCGCCATGGCTGGCAGGTGATCCCGGACTGTCCCCCAGGTGGTTCTGGCATAGCCAGCAGTTGATATTGGCCTCTACGGCAGGTGGTTCCAGCGAGTCGAACAGGTGGCTCCGGCGTTCTTGGCAGGTGGTTTCGGTCTGTCCAGTAGGTGTTTCCGGCGTGTCTGGCACGTGCTTCTGGCACGTCTGAGAGGTGGTTCCGGCATGCGCGGCAGGTGATTCCATAGTGTCCGCCAGGTGGTTCTGGCATACCCGGCAGTTGATTTTGGCGTGTCCGGCAGGTGTTTCAGGCGAGTCGAGCAGGTGGCTCCGGCATGCTCGCCAGGTGCTTCTTGCGTCTCCGGCACTTGGTTCTGGTGTGTCTGAGAGCTGGTTCCGGCATGTCCGGCAGATGATTCCGGAGTGTCCGCCAAGTGGTTCTGGCATACTCAGCAGGCGATTTTGGCGTGTCAGGGAGGTGGTACCGGTGAGTCGAGCAGGTGGTTCCGGCGTGCTCAGCAGGTGGTTCAGGCGGTTCTGGCAGGTGGTATCCGTCTGTTCGGGGTGTGGTTCCAGCATCTCATGAACACGTTTCTGGCACGTCTGAGATGTGGTTCCAGCCGGCCCGACAGGTGTTTCCGCAGTGTCCGCCAAGCGGTTCTGGCGTAGTTGGCAGGTGAGTTTGGCATGACTGGCAGGTGGTTCCAGCAAGCCTGGCAGGTGATTCCAAAGTGTTCACCAACTGGTTGTGGCGTAGCCGGCAGGTGATTTTTGCGTGATCGGCAGGTGGCTCTGGCGAGTCGAGCAGGTGGTTCCGGCGTGCTCGGCTGGTGCTTCCGGGGTCATTGGCACGGGGTTCTGGCATGTCTGAGAGGTGGTTCCTGCATGCCCGGCAAGTGATTCCGGAGTGTTCGCCAAGTGGTTCTGGCATAGTCGGCAGGTGATTTTGGCATGTCCGGCAGGTGGTTCAGGCGAGTTGAGCAGGTGGTTCCAACGTGCTTGGCAGGTGCTTCCGGCGTCTCCGGCACGTGTTTCTGGCACATCTGACAGGTGGTTCCGGCATGCCCGAAAGGTGATTCCGGTCTGTCCGGTAGGTGGTTCCAGCCTGCACGGCATGTGGTTCTGGTACGTCTCAGAGGTGGTTGCGCATGCCCAACAGGTGATTCCGGACTGTCCGCCACATGGTTCTGGCACGTCTGAGAGGTGGTTCCGGCATGCCCGGCAGGTCATCCCAGAGAGTCCTCCAAGTGGTTCTGGCATAACACGCAGGTGATTTTGGCGTGTCTGGCAGGTTGTTCCGTTGTGCTTGGCAGGTGGTTCAGGCTTGGCCGGCAGGTGGTTCCAGACTGTCCAGGACGTGTTTCCAGCTTCTCCGGCAGGTGGTTCTGGTACGTCTGAGAGGTGGTTCCGCCATGGCTGGCAGGTGATTCCGGACCGTCCCCCAGGTGGTTCTGGCATAGCCAGCAGTTGATATTGGCCTGTCCGGCAGGTGGTTCCAGAGAGTCGAACAGGTGGCTCCGGCGTGCTCGGCAGGTGGTTCCGGTCTGTCCGGTAGGTCATTCCGGCGTGTCCGGCACGTGCTTCCTGCACGTCTGAGAGGTGGTTCCGGCATGCGCGACAGGTGGTTTCGGAGTGTCCGCCAGGTGGTTCTGGCGTACCCGGCAGGTGATTTTGGCGTGTCCGGCAGGTGTTTCTGGCGAGTCGAGCAAGTGGCTCCGGCATGCTCGGCAGGTGCTTCCGGCGTCTCCGGCACGTGGTTCTGGTGTGTCTGAGAGCTGGTTCCGGCATGTCCGGCAGATGATTCCGGAGTGTCCGCCAAGTGGTTCTGGCATACCCGGCTGGTGATTTGGGCATGTCAGGTAGGTGGCTCCGGCGTGCTCGGCAGGTTGTTCAGACGGGTCTGGCAGGTGTTTTCCGTCTGTTCTGGGTGTGGTTCCAGCATCTCATGCACATGGTTCTGGCACGTCTGAGATGTGGTTCCGGCCGGCCCGACAGGTGTTTCCACAGTGTCCGCCAAGTGGTACTGGCGTAGTTGGCAGGTGATTTTGGCATGACCGGCAGGTGGTTCCAGCAAGCCCGGCAGGTGATTCCGAAGTGTTCCCCAACTGGTTGTGGCGTAGCCGGCAGGTGATTTTTGCGTGTCCGGCAGGTGGTTCTGGCGAGTCGAGCAGGTGGTTCCGGCGTGCTCGGCAGGTGCTTCCGGGGTCATTGGCACGTGGTTCTGGCATATCTGAGAGGTGGTTCCGGCATGCCCGGCAGGTGATTCCGGAGTGTTCGCCAAGTGTTTCCGGCGTAGCCGGCAGGTGATTTTGCATGTCCAGCGGTCGTTCCGGCGGGTCGAGCCGGTAGTTCCGGCGTGTCCGGCAGGTGGTTCCGGTCTGTCCGGCAGGTGGTTCTGTGGTGTCCGGCACGAGGTTCAGTCTGAGAGGCTGTGCCGGCATGCCCCTCACGTGATTCCGGCTTGTCCCCGAAGTGGTGCTGGTGTAGCGGGCAGGTGATTTTGGCGTGTCCGGCAGGTGGTTCAGGCGAGTTGAGCAGGTGGTTGCGACGTGCTCGGCAGGTGCTTCCGGCGTCTCCGGCACGTGTTTCTGGCACATCTGACTGGTGGTTCCGGCATGCCCAAAAGTTGATTCCGGTCTGTCCGGTAGGTGGTTCCGGCGTGCACGGCACGTGGTTCTGGTACGTGTCAGAGGTGGTTGCGTATGCCCAACAGGTGATTCCGGACTGTCCGCCACGTGCTTCTGGCACGTCTGAGAGGTGGTTCCAACATGCCCGGCAGGTCATTTCGGAGAGTCGTCCAAGTGGTTCTGGCGTAGCCCGCAGGTGATTTTGGCGTGTCCGGCAGGTGGTTCCGCCGTGCTCGGCAGGTGGTTCAGGCATGGCCGTCACGTGGTTCCAGTCTGTCCAGGACGTGTTTCCAGCTTCTCCGGCAGGTGGTTCTGGTACGTCTGAGAGGTGGTTCCGCCATGGCTGGCAGGTGATCCCGGACTGTCCCCCAGGTGGTTCTGGCATAGCCAGCAGTTGATATTGGCCTGTCCGGCATGTGGTTCCAGCGAGTCGAACAGGTGGCTCCGGCGTTCTTGGCAGGTGGTTCCGGTCTGTCCGGTAGGTGTTTCCGGCGTGTCTGGCACGTGCTTCCGGCACGTCTGAGAGGTGGTTCCGTCATGCGCGGCAGGTGATTCCGGAGTGTCCGCCAGGTGGTTCTGGCGTACCCAGCAGGTGATTTTGGCGTGTCCGGCAGGTGTTTCTGGCGAGTCGAGCAGGTGGCTCCGGCATGCTCGGCAGGTGCTTCCGGCGTCTCCGGCACTTGGTTCTGGTGTGTCTGAGAGCTGGTTCCGGCATGTCCGGCAGATGATTCCGGAGTGTCCGCCAAGTGGTTCTGGCATACCCAGCAGGTGATTTTGGCGTGTCAGGGAGGTGGTACCGGTGAGTCGAGCAGGTGGTTCCGGCGTGCTCAGCAGGTGGTTCAGGCGGTTCTGGCAGGTGGTATCCGTCTGTTCGGGGTGTGGTTCCAGCATCTCATGAACACGTTTCTGGCAAGTCTGAGATGTGGTTCCAGCCGGCCCGACAGGTGTTTCCGCAGTGTCCGCCAAGCGGTTCTGGCGTAGTTGGCAGGTGATTTTGGCATGACTGGCAGGTGGTTCCAGCAAGCCTGGCAGGTGATTCCAAAGTGTTCACCAACTGGTTGTGGCGTAGCCGGCAGGTGATTTTTAA